>NC_084755.1:23948899-23998899 GCF_033978785.1 Entelurus aequoreus | reverse complement strand
TATATAAGCTTTATGAACCCTGGGTTAGGTGAACGGTCCTTTGGGCTGAGTGAGTGTGTGTGTTGTGCAGGTGTTTGAATTGTATTGGCGGGTTTTATGGACGGGATCCCGTCCATATACCGCTCAAGCTATAACTAGCTCGAGCTAGTAGCTAGGAGCTAGCATAACAAACACGTAGGTGTTTTTATGTGGGATTATTTTGTGGCATATTAAATATAAGCCTGGTTGTGTTGTGGCTAATAGAGTATATATATGTCTTGTGTTTATTTACTCTTGTAGTCATTCCCAGCTGAATATCAGGTCATCCCCGGCTCTCACAGCATCTTCCCTATCTGAATCGCTTCCACTCCCCACTAGTCCTTCACTTGCACTTTCCTCATCCACAAATCTTTCATCCTCGCTCAAATTAATGGGGAAATTGTCGCTTTCTCGGTCCGAATTTCTCTCACTTCATGCGGCCATCATTGTAAACAATAGGGAACTTTGCGTATATGTTCAACTGACTACGTCACGCTACTTCCGGTAGGGTCAAGCCTTTTTTTTATCAGATGCCAAAAGTTGCGATCTTTATCGTCGTTGTTCTATACTAAATCCTTTCAGCAAAAATATGGCAATATCGCGAAATGATCAAGTATGACACATAGAATAGATCTGCTATCCCCGTTTAAATAAAAGAAATTCATTTCAGTAGGCCTTTAAATATATATCTTAAAGTTGTCATCGCTTTTTTTTTTTCTCAGCCACTGTCAAAAGTAAACATAATCATTGTATAGATTCACCCGGTCACAACATTAAGTACACTTGCACACACGCCGATCATTTCAGACTTGCATAAAAAAAAATGTGCTTTTATTATTTAATAATATCTTACTAAGCACATGACAAGATTATATTAAAATAATACTTTACCTTACCTTTATTGTGTTTCCTCACAGCCTGATGAATAGCTCCTCCCCCGCCACCTTGTGGTGACATCACAACGTAGCCTGATGCTAAACCCTGCGAACAGAGGCATCCAAAAATGGCGTGCAAGCTCACACCAAAAATGCAAGAACCTTACGATTTGACGCTTTGGCATGTTTAACACGATTATCCAACATTGTAACATTTATAAGCCAAAAAAGACAGAGTTCATCCCCCTTTAAGAAACAATAAATTTTGCTGTCAAAGTTTACCAATCAAGTTGTTTATATCAAATTAGGAATGTGTAACGCAAGCTACACCCCTTGCAAAAATACACACCTGTTCATTACTTCTGGAAGTGGCAAACCCAGCTCACTCGACACAGACGTCAGAAGGTCATCAAAGCTCACTTTTATGCAGTCAAACATTTAGCAACCAGGATAAGGTAATCGGAGAAAAGGTAAACATATAATACATCTATTATCCGACAAAGTTATGTTTAAGTTTCACTTTTGCATCTCATAGCACATACTTGTGGTGCATTCAAGGAACCAGGATTAACGTTCGAAAAGGAGGCATCAATACTTTTTAAAGACAGGGGAGGCTTAACCCCCTGCACTAACAATAATTAATATACAACAGTACATGATAAGATATATAATTATATAATAATTACGTATTATTATTATTATTATTATTATACAGATGATAATCCTACATGAACCAGCCTTAGTATATGAAGTAAAGGAAAACTTGATTTACTTGAACTTAATTTATCATCCTATTAAAGTGAATAATGACAGATTGCATGATTTTTCTTTTCTTAGTTTCCTTTCCTAATAAAGTTGTTTTTATCCTCCCCCCCCCCCCCCCCCTCCCCCACACACACACACACATGGAAAGCGACTTTGGGTATATAGAAAAGCGCTATATAAATCCCAGGTATTATTATTATTATTAGAATTAAAACTTACAGTCTGTCTTCTTTTTATTAAATTTGTCAACATTATTTTGTAAAAAAAAAATAAAAAATAATAATTACTTTTTAAAAATAAAAACAATACCAAATAATTTAAGGGCATTTACTGATGTTTTATGGGGTCTAATGGCGCCACTGGTGGGTCCTACTGGTTCGAACGCTTGATTTAAAAAAAAACAAAAAAAACATTATTGATGAAACCAAGACATAAACATGTAAATATTGTGGACTTCCTCTTCATGGAGCGTGCCATCCACTGTACTTCCTGGTTGTCATGTGTGTGGCGCACCAAACACAATTACATGTGTGAATGCTTCTCTGCAGCCACACAATGATGCATGGATGAGAGTGTTTACATGCAAGAAGGATCCGGTTTACATTCACATCATCAAAATATGCTAATCTCATCTTTAAAAAGTCGAAAACCTTATCAGAGTGTTTTCCATACAAAATCTTGGGGACATATACCCTTAATGAGGTTAATTTTTGTTTTAAAAAGGCTTGTTTCCACCAAATTAAGTCAATGTTTTTTTTTTAGTGTAAGTCAACATATTGAGTGTGTGTGTGTGGGGCGGTGATGTTTGGTTTAGGGTGAGATGGGGGCCCTTTGATCCGCCACCAATCAATATCGGCCAATTTCCGTGAAAAAGTATCTGATCGGCAGATGCCGATGTATGCCATTTGATGCCGATCACAGACGTCCATCCCCTCTGGCTGACACTGAATGTGTTTTTAGTTCTCCTGCTAACAAGTTAGCAGCTAATTATGTGTGGAGCCGCTCCCTTAGCCTGCATTACAGCACATACATTGCATTTCTTAATATCTTAAGTAGTATTATCACTGGAGGGCGAGGTTAAACATGTCGCACACTAAGTGCTAGTCAGGAGCAGGTGTGCTAATAGCTAAGCTAACCGCTAAAAGAGCTATCAACATAAGAGGAAATAAGTGCTTAGTCACTTTAATCATATTTATTTTTATATTGTTTTTATATTGGTTTTATATTTATTTATTTTTTGTTTTTATTCAGTCATTGGTGGAGCATAATATTGTTTTTAATATTGTTTTTAACATGGCTGTGCAGCACTTTGGAAACATTCTTGTTGTTTAAATGTGCTATATAAACAAAGTGGATTGGATTGGATTAGTAAAGTTTAGGAAGTGTAGATGGACGACATAACAGAAAGTAAGCAGATATTGACATGAAATGAACAAGTAGATGAATAAGAGTCAAGAGCAGAGGTTCTCAAACTTTTTTCAACAAGTACCACCTCAAAAAACATGAGCTCTCCAAGTACTACTATAATGACCAACATTAAAAATACAGTAGCGTAGTAAGCCTAAGTATTCATTAAAAACAAAACAGAGGTTTTATTTAACAGGTATACTTAATATTTTTGGCCACTGTAACTTAACACACAGTTTGAACAGTAACACTGTGTTTGAATATTTAATTAAGTGATTCTTTAGCGTACCACTAGTGGTCCCACAGTTTGAGAATCACTGGTCGTGGGAGTGGATGATATAACAACACATGTTGGTGTCAGCATTGTCACAGTCAGTTCTCGACAGTAAGAGGAGGGCAGATTGATCCAAAGATTGGTGGTGTCGCTGTAGTATCAGTATATGATCGATACTACAGTGATCAGATTGATATTTTTATTTTCTCAAAATTGTTGTTGTTTAAGTTAGTGTTTTTACTAACTCAGAGAATAATTCCTTGGACACAGGAGGACTTTGAGGGCAAAAAACAAGGGATTTAAATGATTTTAGCAAACACTTGTATTTAATAAACTATAATAAGTAACTAGTTTAAATATTATGTTGATATTGTTAATCGGTCAATAGTACTCATCGTAAATAAATTGAACATTTCCCATTAAATGCATGTGATGGGTATAAGTATTGGTATTGGCCAATATTACTCATGGATGACCGATATCGGAATTGGTAGCATAATAATAATTATAGGAATAGAGTATGAATGCTGTATGGGCGCAAGCTGCCGATACGCATGAGTGAAACTGAAATGCTTGGATTTCCAGGGTGAGGGGGGTGTGTGGATGTTGGAACAGTTTAAATCGGTTGAGAAATGTGGGATATGAAGAGGTTTGGTTATTGCCCATTCATTTCCAATGGGGAAAAACATTCCTGGTAATTATTGGTAATCCGGTAATTTTTTTGACCGGGAAACACGTTGGCTTGAATGTCCAGGATGAGTGGACTGTGTGGATGTTGGAACGGTTCAAATCTGTCGAGAAATGTGGGATATGCAGAAGTTTGTATATTGCCCATTCAATTTCAACGGGGGAAAATTCCTGGCAATTCCGGGAATAACAGAAATTTTGGGAATCAGGAAACAGGATTTTGGCTTCAATATCCGGGGTGAGGGGAGTGTGTGGATGGTAGAACGGTTCGAATCGGGTAAGAAATGCCATAAAAAGGTCCTGGAAAACCTGAAATTCCTGGTAATCAACTAAATTTTGGAGGACAAATTTCCCGGTCAAGCCGAACGTTTGGATACTTGAACGGTCGATCAGATACAAACTGGCGTGAAGAAGCCAAAAGAAAAAAGTGCAAAAGCAGTGGTGTTTAAAAGCCAAAATTGCTGGTAATCAGGTTGTTTTTTTTACCTTGGAAACATTTTGGCTGGGTGAGTGGAGTGTGTGGATGTTGGAACGGTTTAAATCGATTGAGAACTGCGGAATATGCAGAAGTTTGTGTAATGCCCATTGAATTTCAACAGGGAAACATTTCTGGCAATTCTGGGAAAACTGAAATTTTGGGAAACAGGAAACAGGTTTTTGGCTTCAATGTCCAGGGTGAGGAGAGTGTGTGGATGGTGGAGCGGTTCAAATCGGGTAAGAAATACCATGAAAAAATGTCCTGGAAAACCTGAAATTCCTGGTAATCAAGGAATTTTTGTAAGCAAAATTTTCCGGTCAAGCCGAACGTTTGGATACTCGAACGGTTACGCTCGGATACAAACTGGGGGAGAAGAAGTCAAAAGGAAAAAGTGCAAAAGCAGTGGAGTTTAAAAGCCAAAATTCCTGGTAATCAGGGAAATGTTTTAACCCGAAAACATTTTGGCTGGATGAGTGGAGTGTGTGGATGTTGGAACGGTTCAAATCTGTCAAGAAATGTGGGATATGCAGAAGTTTGTATATTGCCCATTCAATTTGAACAGGGAAAAATTCCTGGCAATTTTGGGAATAACAGAAATTTTGGGAATCAGGAAACAGGTTTTTGGTTTCAATGTCCAGGGTGAGGAGAGTGTGTGGATGGTGGAACGTTTCGAATCTGGTAATAAATGCCATAAAAAAGGTCCTGGAAAACTTGAAAATCCTGTTAATCAATTAATTTTTTAAAGGAACATTTCCAGGTCAAGCCAAACGTTTGGATACTTGAACGGTTACGATCGGATAAAAACTGGGGGAGAAGAAGTCAAAAGGAAAAAGTGCAAAAGTAGTGATGTTTTGAAGCTGAAATTCCTGGTAATTAAGGAAATATTTTTAATCCGGAAACATTTTGGCTGGGTGAATGGAGTGTGTGGATGTTGGAAAAGGGTCAAATCTGTCGAGAAATGTGGTATATGCAGAAGTTTGTATACTGCCCATTCAATTTCAATGGGGGGAAAATTCCTGGCAATTCTGGGAAAAACGGAAATTTGGGGAAACAGGAAACAGGTTTTTGGCTTCAATATCCAGGGTGAGGAGAGTGTGTGGATGGTGGAACAGTTTAAATCGGTTGAGAGATGTGGAATATGCAGAAGTTTGTATATTACCCATTATATTTCAACAGGGAAAAAATTCCTGGCAATTTTGGGAAAAACTGACATTTTGGAAAAAAGGAAACAGGTTTTTGGCTTCAACGTCCAGGGTGAGGAGAGTGTGTGGATGGTGGAACGGTTCAAATCGGGCCAAAGAAAATGTCCTGGAAAACCTGAAATTCCTGGTAGTCAAGTCGATTGTTTTGATACTTGAACGGTTACAATCGGATATAAACTGGGGGAGAAGAAGTCAGGGGGGAAAAGTGCAAAAGCAGTGGAGTTTAAAAAACGGAATTCCTGGTAATTAGGGACATTTTTTAAACCCAGAAACATTTTGGCTGGATGAGTGGAGTGTGTGGATGGTGGAACGGTTAAAATCTGTCGAGAAATGTGGAATTTACAGAAGTTTGTATATTGCCCATTCAATTTCAACGGGGAAAAATTCCTGGCAATTCCAGGAAAAACTGAAATTTTTGGAAACAGGAAACAGGTTTTTGGCTTCAATATCCAGGGTGAGGAGAGTGTGTGGATGGTGGAACGGTTCAAATCGGGCCATAAAAATGTTCTGGAAAACCTGAAATTCCTGGTAATCAAGGAATTTTTGGAAGAAAAATGTCCCGGTCAAGCCAAACATTTGGATACTTGAATGGTTTGATCGGATAGAAACTGGGGGAGAAGAAGTCAAAAGGAAAAAGTGCAAAAGCAGTGTTGTTTAAAAATTGGAATTCCTGGTAATCAGGGGAAAACATTTAACCCAGAAACATTTTGGCTGGGTGAATGTAGTGTGTGGATGTTGGAACGGTTCAAATCTGTCGAGAAATGTGGGCTATGCAGAGGTGTGTATATTGCCCATTCAATTTCAACAGGGAAAAAAATCCTGGCAATTCCAGGAAAAACAGAAATTTGGGGAAAATAAAAAACAGGTTTTTGGCTTCAATGTTCAGGGTGAGGAGAGTGTGTGGATGGTGGAACGGTTCAAATAGGGCCATAAAAAATGTTCTGGAAAACCTGAAATTCCTGGTAATCAAGGAATTTTTGGAAGAAAAATGTCCCGGTCAAGCCAAACATTTGGATACTTGAATGGTTTGATCGGATAGAAACTGGGGGAGAAGAAGTCAAAAGGAAAAAGTGCAAAAGCAGTGGTGTTTAAAAATTGGAATTCCTGGTAATCAGGGGAAAACATTTAACCCAGAAACATTTTGGCTGGGTGAATGTAGTGTGTGGATGTTGGAACGGTTCAAATCTGTCGAGAAATGTGGGCTATGCAGAGGTGTGTATATTGCCCATTCAATTTCAACAGGGAAAAAAATCCTGGCAATTCCAGGAAAAACAGAAATTTTGGGAAAATAAAAAACAGGTTTTTGGCTTCAATGTTCAGGGTGAGGAGAGTGTGTGGATGGTGGAACGGTTCAAATAGGGCCATAAAAAATGTCCTGGAAAACCAGAAATTCCTGGTAATCAAGGAATTTTTGGAAGAAAAATGTCCCGGTCAAGCCAAACGTTTGGATACTTTAGTGGTTACGCTCGGATAAAAACTGGGGGAGAATAAATCAAAAGGAAAAAGTGCAAAAGCAGTGGAGTGTAAAAGCCAGAATTCCTGGATGGTGGAACAGTTCAAATCGGGCCATAAAAAATGTCCTGGAAAACCTGAAATTCCTGGTAGTCAAGTCGATTGTTTTGATACTTGAACGGTTACAATCGGATATAAACTGGGGGAGAAGAAGTCAGAGGGAAAAAGTGCAAAAGCAGTGGAGTTTAAAAACCGGAATTCCTGGTAATTAGGGACATTTTTTTAACCCAGAAACATTTTGGCTGGATGAGTGGAGTGTGTGGATGGTGGAACGGTTAAAATCTGTCGAGAAATGTGGGATTTACAGAAGTTTGTATATTGCCCATTCAATTTCAACGGGGAAAAATTCCTGGCAATTCCAGGAAAAACAGAAATTTTTGGAAACAGGAAACAGGTTTTTGGCTTCAATATCCAGGGTGAGGAGAGTGTGTGAATGGTGGAACGGTTCAAATCGGGCCATAAAAATGTTCTGGAAAACCTGAAATTCCTGGTAATCAAGGAATTTTTGGAAGAAAAATGTCCCGGTCAAGCCAAACATTTGGATACTTGAATGGTTTGATCGGATAGAAACTGGGGGAGAAGAAGTCAAAAGGAAAAAGTGCAAAAGCAGTGGTGTTTAAAAATTGGAATTCCTGGTAATCAGGGGAAAACATTTAACCCAGAAACATTTTGGCTGGGTGAATGTCGTGTGTGGATGTTGGAACGGTTCAAATCTGTCGAGAAATGTGGGCTATGCAGAGGTGTGTATATTGCCCATTCAATTTCAACAGGGAAAAAAATCCTGGCAATTCCAGGAAAAACAGAAATTTGGGGAAAATAAAAAACAGGTTTTTGGCTTCAATGTTCAGGGTGAGGAGAGTGTGTGGATGGTGGAACGGTTCAAATCGGGCCATAAAAAATGTTCTGGAAAACCTGAAATTCCTGGTAATCAAGGAATTTTCGGAAGAAAAATTTCCCGGTCAAGCCAAACGTTTGGATACTTTAGTGGTTACGCTCGGATAAAACCTGGGGGAGAATAAATCAAAAGGAAAAAGTGCAAAAGCAGTGGAGTGTAAAAGCCAGAATTCCTGGATGGTGGAACAGTTTAAATCGGGCCATAAAAAAGGTCCTGGAAAACCTAAAATTCCTGGTAATCAATGACATTTTTGGAAGGAAAATTTCCTGGTCAAGCCGAACGTTTACGATCGGATAAAAACTGGAGGTGAAGAAAAAGGGGGAAAAAAAGGAAAAAGTACAAAAGCAGTGGTGTTTAAAAGCCGAAATTCCTGGTAATCAGGGGGAAAAAATTGGCTGGGTAGGTGGAGTGTGTGGACGGTGGAACGGTTTGAATCGGGTGAGAACTGTGGGAGTTTGAAAATTGGCATTCATTTTCAGTGGGGAAAAATGTCCCGTAAATCCTGGAAATCCTGGTAATCGATTCGTTTTGATATTCAAACGGTTCTGATCAGAAGAAGTGGAAGAATAACAAGCATGTCGGTGTAGAAGCGTAATATGTGTGAGTGTATTGGCATTCACACAATAATAACAAAGAAGACTAAAACAGGGACACCATTAAAATCTTGTATCGGGCCCCAAACAAGACAACACACAAAGCCAGGGGCCCCACTCCGTGTCTTCCTTTATCCATGTTGGGTCATGTGACAAAAGCCTTCACCTGACAGCGGAAACTCCTCCCCTCTCCACGAAACACGCCATAATCTTCACTCTCTCTCATGACGCACGAGGGCGAGCAGAAATAGCTCTGACAGACGCAGGCATTCCCTCCCGTTTCACGTCACCGGCGCTCGCCTCACCCAAACGGGGTCAGGCGCCTACCAAACCTGTTTCCACCTGGCTCCGTATTCTGTTTGGGGTGGAAACAAAGACCCGTGACTTCCCGCCCGGAGGGCGTCTTGAGTCAGGACATGTAAAGACCCAAAAGGTCACGGCGCCATCCACAGCGCCACCGCGTGACAATGAAGAGATGATGATTATGTTCATTCGGGGATGACATTGAAACGTTGCTATGGTGTCAGATTGACAGCACACACAAACAACATCATTAAAAATGCGTTTGAAAAAAGGTTCCTTTTCTATGACCTTGGAGAGTGGCGTCCAAGCCCCCCCGTCATCTTTGAAGTTAGCGCTCCCTCCAGCGTCCGCCTCCGCTTCTCGGCGTTTCACAAAGGAGACGGAGATACATCCATCCGTCCTGCCGCTGCCACGGCAACAAGACCTGTGAGGTCAATGTGGCCGAGAGCAGAAATAATTCTATTTAGAGCGCATGCTTTGGCTGAATGAAGAAAGGCCTGGTTCAGGCCGGAGAAAGTCTTTGTTGAAAAGCCCGGAAACAATTCGACTAAACTGCAATATTGTGTTTTGATAACATAGGCAAGTGTACACGAGTGCCGATATTATAAAAACACTCATTTTAAAATCAATACAAGAATGTGGTTTATACCACCATAATGTAAAAGCTTGAATTGGAATTTTACATTGATTTACAGTTATGTATAAAATACACTAGTAAATTAATCAATAAAAATTAACAAGGAATAGTGTGTATAAAAACCTTCAAACAAACAAATAAATTGAATGAGTTACCATTAATCTGTTAAAATTGAATTTCTAAATAAACATAACGGATGCATTCTAAAAATAATTTGGAAACAACATTAAACTATGTACTACAAATAATCTGTACAATGTATGAGAATATACTAACGGTGTTGTATCAAACAATCAGGCAATCGAACTTTAGTAACTGAGCACTTTTCATGCACACAGACAATCTGCAAACAACGACAACAAAGAAACCACACACAGAGCACTAATGGCAGCTACAAAACAAAAAAAGGCATGCACACTGAGGAATCACTAAAAAAAATAGTCATCTAAAAAAAATGATATAAAGTAAAATGTTTAGATGTATGTAAAACTGCCATATACAGTAATATATCAATAAAATAGTCTAAAAATAGAAGTAATAATAGCAAGAAATTAAATGGGAAATGACATTATGAAAATTATGAAAACTAGCAACCCTAGGAGACATTATACTTCAGTAAAATGCTGCCCTCTAGTGGATGAAGTACCAAATTGAGCCGTTTTTAAAGTGTGTAAAAAATGTATATTCGATTTTAGGGTTACAGAAGTAAATATAGCAAGGTGAAAAAATATTGAGTAACTAAAAGAAATATATTAGAACCTCTGTCATGAAATCAAGGTGAGAAATGTCGAATCGTCGATCACTTTTTAGTAAATAATCTGAAATCCCAAATAATAATAATAATAACTATATATATATATATATGCATATGCATATATACAGTATATATATACATACATACATACATATAGATATACATATATATACAGTGTATACACATATATATACATACATACATATATATATACACATGTATATACACATATATACATACATACATATATATACACTACCGTTCAAAAGTTTGGGGTCACATTGAAATGTCCTTATTTTTGAAGGAAAAGCACTGTACTTTTCAATGAAGATAACTTTAAACTAGTCTTAACTTTAAAGAAATACACTCTATACATTGCTAATGTGGTAAATGACTATTCTAGCTGCAAATGTCTGGTTTTTGGTGCAATATCTACATAGGTGTATCGAGGCCCATTTCCAGCAACTATCACTCCAGTGTTCTAATGGTACAATGTGTTTGCTCATTGGCTCAGAAGGCCCTTGTGCAGTCATGCTCACACATCTGAAAACAGTTTAGCTCATTACAGAAGCTACAAAACTGACCTTCCTTTGAGCAGATTGAGTTTCTGGAGCATCACATTTGTGGGGTCAATTAAACGCTCAAAATGGCCAGAAAAAGATAACTTTCATCTGAAATTCGACAGTCTATTCTTGTTCTTAGAAATGAAGGCTATTCCACAAAATTGTTTGGGTGACCCCAAACTTTTGAACGGTAGTGTATAAACACATACATACTGTACATATACATACATACACATATATACATACTGTACATACATACACATTAGGGGTGTAACGGTACGTGTATTTGTATTGAACCGTTTTGGTACAGGGGTTTCGGTTCGGTTCGGAGCTGTACCGAACGAGTTTCCACACGAACATATTAAATAGCTAAAGTCTTAACAAGCTGCGCCGCTTTCTGCGTCTGTCTCTGTCAGTACTCTACACAGCACCCAGCATTGTCAGACCCACACAACCATCTGATTGGTTACACGCAGAGCGGTAACAGCCAATCAACAGTGCGTATTCATAGCGGTAACAGCCAATCAGCAGTGCGTATTCAGAGCGCATGGAGTCAGTCCTCCAGCGTTGTGATGAGCAGGTAGGTGTTTAGCAGGTAAGCATCAGGCAGCGGAATCTCGCCAAATGACCTCCCAGTCAACTACTAGTAACATCACTATGAGCCCGTTGACCTTCTAGAAATATAAAAGGCAGCTCAGCTCGCTCGCAGCTCTGGCTTGAGGTGAAGGCTAATTAGCTTTTAGCGTAACGTTAGCTCATTTTGCGGTGTGTGTCTGTGTGTGTGTGTGTGTGTGTGTGTGTGTGTGTGTGTGTGTGTGTGTGTGTTATGGACAGCAAAGCCCTGTCTGTCTGTTATTTCACTTTACTTGTTCCTGTGTTGATTGAGCTGTGTTGAAGCAGCAAAAAAGGACATTGTTAAATGAAGAGTTTCTGTCTCTGATAGTTGATATAATAATGTAACTGCATCATAAAGCCTACATGAACTCCATGGTGTTCAGGGATGAATAGTCTCTCCTATTGCTATTGTACTACTTTTTCAGCTATAGTTACATTAATCATTAGTAATGCAGCAGCCTAGTTTTGAATGGCAGGGTCCCTGCTATCACTTGTTGATAAAAATATAACATTTACATAATAAAAATCAACTACAGGCTTCCCAAATGCTGTAATAAATTAAGCAGGATTAGTTGACTTGAAACTGTTTAATGTTGCACTTTTTATATGTAGAAGAAGTTTTGTCATTTTATTTTAGCAATAACTTGAGGCAGTTTAATGTTGATTAACATGGGCAGAAATATTATAGTGTTCCCAATGTTAAAAGGATAAAGCCATTGTTTACAAATTTGGTAAATAAATGACCAAAAAATTTATATTTTGTTGTTTTCTTACTGTACCGAAAATGAACCGAACCGTGACCTCCAAACCGAGGTACGTACCGAACCGAAATTTGGATGTACCGTTACACCCCTAATACACATACATACATGCACATACATATACATACATACATACATACACATACATACATACATATACATACATACTGTCAAGCGTTTTGCTTTTATGCTGTAAATTATCCCACATTTGAAAGGATGCACCAATGCTGAATGTGGCTTCTGGATTTCACTCAAAACACCAGACTGTTGTTATTTCTTTCTACACATATATACATTCTACACATGCTACACATACATACATACATACACTACCGTTCAAAAGTTTGGGGTCACATTGGAATGTCCTTATTTTTGAAGGAAAAGCACTTTACTTTTCAATGAAGATAACTTTAAACTAGTCTTAACTTTAAATAAATACACTCTATACATTGCTAATGTGGTAAATGACTATTCTAGCTGCAAATGTCTGGTTTTTGGTGCAATATCTACATAGGTGTATACAGGTATATACACCTATGTAGATATTGCACCAAAAACTATAGAGGCCCATTTCCAGCAACTGTCACTCCAGTGTTCTAATGGTACAATGTGTTTGCTCATTGGCTCAGAAGGCTAATTGATGATTAGAAAACCCTTGTGCAATTATGTTCACACATCTGAAAACAGTTTAGCTCGTTACAGAAGCTAAAACACTGATCTTCCTTTGAGCAGATTGAGTTTCTGGAGCATCACATTTGTGGGGTCAATTAAACGCTCAAAATGGCCAGAAAAAGAGAACTTTCATCTGAAACTCGACAGTCTATTCTTGTTCTTAGAAATTATGGCTATTCCACAAAATTGTTTGGGTGACCCCAAACTTTTGAACGGTAGTGTACATACATACATACATATATATAAATATATATATATATATATATATATATATATATATATATATATATATATATATATATATATATATATATATATATATATATATATATATATATATATATATATATATATATATATATATACACTACTACCGTTCAAAAGTTTGGGGTCACCCAAACAGTTTTGTGGAATAGCCTTCATTTCTAAGAACAAGAATAGACTGTCGAGTTTCAGATGAAAGTTCTCTTTTTCTGGCCATTTTGAGTGTTTAATTGACCCCACAAATGTGATGCTCCAGAAACTCAATCTGCTCAAAGGAAGGTCAGTTTTGTAGCTTCTGTAACGAGCTAAACTGTTTTCAGATGTGTGAGCATGATTGCACAAGGGTTTTCTAATCATCAATTAGCCTTCTGAGCCAATGAGCAAACACATTGTACCATTAGAACACTGGAGTGATAGTTGCTGGAAATGGGCCTCGATACACCTATGTAGATATTGCACCAAAAACCAGACATTTGCAGCTAGAATAGTCATTTACCACATTAGCAATGTATAGAGTGTATTTCTTTAAAGTTAAGACTAGTTTAAAGTTATCTTCATTAAAAAGTACAGTGCTTTTCCTTCAAAAATAAGGACATTTCAATGTGACCCCAAACTTTTGAACGATATATATATATATATATATATAAATATATATATATATCAGTGGCGTGCCGTCACTAGAGGCAGGGCCTCACCTGCCATCATGGAAAGAAAAAAAAAAGTAAAAAGAAAAAGAAAAATTTTTTTTTATATGTATCCAGTGATTATACTGAAGTTATTTTCCATTTAACTTCACCAGTTTTAGATTATTTTTATTTTCACATTTGCCGTTCAAATACTGAGAAGAGACGGTGCGGTGATCAGCAGCCAGTTGAGGCACGTCACTGATTTGTGCCTCAACATGGATTGCGCAATGACTCGGCTAACTGCTGGCCTGCTGTGCAGTGAGACCGTATTGCTATATGAATTATATTATACATTTCCATAGTTTAGTTAGCTGAGGTATATAATGTACAGTGTATTTTGTCAACAACTGTATGTGTGTAACGTATTTTTAGTGCTGAGCATTCATAAAACTCTGCTGCGAAGACACACTGTGTGAGGCTCGTCTCATAACCCCGCCTCCTGGTGCCAAGCAACTCCGCCGCAGAATGCACCGCCCGACGGGAGCGCCACGGCCACACCAACCAAAGCCCACACCCAAACCCTCCACGTGCAAGACCGAATCCACCCAAAAAAAGTCACTTAACAAGAAGCCAAAAAGTGCAAAAACAACAATGCTCGCGCTGCAGGAGCCGCGAATGACCGCAGGGACACAACATTAGGTACACCTGCACTGCAGGTTCATATGTTTGTAAATCTGACTGTGACGATGCAGTCGTGCCTCACCAGACATTAACCTCACCGCACGCCACTGATTATATATATATATATATATATATATATATATATATATATATATATATACATACATACATACATACATAATATATACATATATATATATATATATATATATATATATATATATATATATATATATATATATAATAAAATAAATATATATAGAGCTAGAATTCACTAAAAGTCAAATATTTCTTATATATATATATATATATATATATATATATATATACATATATATATATATGTATGTATATATCTATATACATATATATATATATATATACATATATACACACATATATATATATATATATATATATATATATATATATATATATATATATATATATATATATATTATCTAAAAGAAAAATCACACATAAGGCAAATTAACACATGCATATTAACAAAAGAGCTTAGAAATAGCCAATGTCAAAATGTTTGCTAATATTGAAAACATATGTACAACATTACCAAGGTAATATCACATTAATTGTATCCAAAATCAGGTGAAAGTATTTACTATTTCTTATTTAATTAAAAAAAAATTGAATGTAATGGTAAAATACAGTATAAAAAACTGATCTAAAAATCTCCCCACATTAAGGAATTGAATGCATAATAACCAAATATCTCAGTAATAGCCAATGACAAAATATTTACTAATCATACAAAATATGTACTTAAGTAATATCACTTAAAATGCATCTAAAATTAGGTAAAAATATTTCCTATTTAATAGAAACATGTGTCCTCCCTGAGCTGCTACCTTATTTCGGTGGAGGTGTTTGCGGGTCCCAATGATCCTAGGAGCTATGTTGTCCGGGGCTTCTGTTGCCTCTGGTAGGGTCTCCCAAGATAAACAGGTTCTAGGTGAGGGACCAGACAAAGAGCAGCTCAAAGACTACTATGAACAGACATAATCAAGGATCGAAGTTTCCCTCGCCCCGACGGGGGCCACCAGGGCCCCCCTCTGGAGCCAGGCCTGGAAGTGGGGCTTGATGGAAAAGCACCTGGTGGCCAAGACTTTCCCCATGGGGCCCAGCCAGGCACACCCATCGGAGGGGCAATAGAAGTCGGGTGCTTCGTGAGCTAGGCGGAAGTCGAAGGCAGGGCTCTTGGTGGTCAGATCCTCAGCTGCAGAAGCTGGCTCTTGGGACGTGGAATGTCTCCTCCCTGGGGGGGGAAGGAGCCTGACCTGGTGCGCGAGGTAGAGAAGTTCCGGCTGGATCTAGTGGGTCTCACCTCGATGCACAGCAAAGGCTCTGGAACCACTCTTCTCGAGAGGGGATAAAGTCTCTTTCAGTCTGGCTTTGCCAGCAGTGAGAGGCAACGAGCAATACTTGTTGCCCCGCAGCTCAGAGCCTGTACGTTGGAGTTTAACCCAGTGGACGAGAAGGTAGTTTCCCTCCGCCTCCGGGTGAGGGAACGGGTCCTGACTGTTGTTTGTGCTTACGCACCAAACAGCAGTGCAGAGTAACCTGCCCTTTTTGGAGTCCCAAAAGGGCGCCCTCGGGTGATTCCTTTGTTTTACTGGGGGACTTCAAAGCTCCCGTTGGCAACAAAAGTGAGACCTGATTGGGAGAAACAACCGCCCGGATCTGAACCAGAGTGGTGTTTTGTTATTGGACTTTTGTGCTCGTCACAGATTGTCCATAACAAACACCATGTTCAAACATAAGGGTGTCCATATGTGCACTTGGTACCGGGACACCCTATGTTGCAGTTTGATGATCAACTTTGCGGTTGTATCATTGGAATTACGGTCTCATGTTTTGGACACTCCGGTGAAGAGAGGGGCACAGCTTTCAAACGATCACCACCTGATGGTGAGTCAGCTCCGATGGTGGGGGAGGATGCCGGACAGCCCTGGAAGGCCAAACGCATAGTGAGGGTGTGCTGGGGACGTCTGGCAGAGTCTCCCGTCAGAGACTGTTTCAAGTCCCACCTCCAGAAAAACTTCCAACATGTTACGAGGGAGGCGCTGGACATTGAGTCAGAGTGGACCTTGTTCCGTGCCTCTATTGTCAAGGCAGCCGATCGGAGCTATGGCCGCAAGGCTGCCGATACCTGCCGTGGCGGTAATCCCAGCCGTCACGCTGAAAAAGTCCAATCGGGTCCTTTTGGCTCATGGGACTCCGGAGACAGCGCACAGGTACCAACAGGCCAAGCGGTGTGCAGCTTTGGCAGTTGCAGGACAAACACTCGGATATAGGAGGAGTTCGGCGAAGCCATGGATAACGATTTACGGACAGCTTCGAAGCGATTCTGGACCATCATCCATCGCTTCAGGAGGTGGAAGCAGTGCACTGTCAACACCGTGTATAGTTCGAACGGTATGCTGCTGACTTCAACTGGGGATGTTGCAGATCGGTGGGGGAATACTTTGAAGACCTCCTCAATCCCATCTACACGTCTTCCTATGAGGAAGCAGTGCCTGAGGAGTCTGTGGTGAACTCTCCTATTTCTGGGGCTGAGGTTGCCGAATGTCATTAAGAAGCCCCTCCGGCGTAGTCTCCTCTCTAGTACACCTGACTAGACCTCACCGGGAAGGCTGAGGACTGTGATAGTTGGAACACACCCTATGTTTCCTCTTCTTAAAGCCAATCGAGAGGTACCACCCCCGATGTCCATGCGATGTTGTAGAGTCTTGTCAACCAAGACAGCCCCAAAGCATCCAGAGCCTTAAGGAACTCCAGGCGGATCTCATCCACCCCCGGGGCCTTGCCACCGAGGAGCTTTTTAACTACCTCATACACTATATTGCCAAAAGTATTTGGCCACCTGCCTTGACTCACATATAAACTTGAGGTGCCATCCCATTTCTAACCCATAGGGTTCAATATGATGTCGGTCCACCTTGTGCAGCTATTACAGCTTCAACTCTTCTGGGAAGGCTGTCCACAGGGTTGCGGAGTGTGTTTATAGGAATGTTTGACCATTCTTCCAAAAGCGCGTTGGTGAGGTCACACATCAATGTTGGTCGAGAAGGCCTGGCTCTCAGTCTCCGTTTAATTAATCCCAAATGTGTTTTATCGGGTTCAGGTCAGGACTCTGTGCAGGCCAGTCAAGTTCATCCACACCTGACTGTATCATCCATGTCTTTACGGACCTTGCTTTGTGCACTGGTGCACAGTCATGTTGGAAGAGGAAGGGGCCCGCTCCAAACTGTTCCCACAAGGTTGGGAGCAGGGATTTGTCCAAAATGTTTTGGTATCCTGGAGCATTCAAAGTTCCTTTCACAGGAACTAAGTGGCCAAGCCCAACTCCTGAAAAACAACCCCACACTATAATTCCTCCTCCACCGAATATCACACTCGGCACAATGCAGTCCGAAATGTAGCGTTCTCCTGGCAACCTCCAAACCCAGACTCGTCCATCAGATCTCTAGATGGAAAAGCGTGATTCATCACTACAGGAAACGCGTCTCCACTGCTCTAGAGTCCAGTGGCGACGTGCTTTACACCACTGCATCCCACGCTTTGCATTGGACTTGGTGATGTATGGCTTAGATGCAGATGCACGGCCATGGAAACACATTTCCTGAAGCTCTCTGCGTACTGTACGTGGGCTAATTGGAAGGTCACATGAAGTTTGGAGCTCTGTAGCAACTGCCTGTGCAGAAAGTGGGGCAACCTTTTTGCACTATGCACTGACCCCTCTCTGTCAGTTTACGTGGCCTACCACTTGGTGGCTGAGTTGCTGTTGTTCCCAAACTCTTTCATTTTCTTACAATAAAGCCGACAGTTGACTTTGGAACATTTAGGAGCGAGGACATTTCACGACTGGATTTGTTGCACAGGGGGCATCCTATGACCGTTCCATGCTGGAAATCACTGAGAGCGGCCCATTCTTTCACAAATGTCTCCATGCCTAAGTGCTTGATTTTATACACCTAGAGTGATTAGGTCACCTGATTCTGATCATTTGGATGGGTGGCCAAATACTTTTGCCAATATAACCCACATGTAATAAACATTGACCAAAAAACATAGACTGACATTTATGTGAATATTTAAAAGAGAAGAACGACAATCATAAACCAGCTGAATGTGATCCATATGTGTACTCGTTTCACCCAATGTGCTAATATTCAAACACGTCAGTCAGAATTTATTGCAATATGCTAAGATTCGAACTCGTTTTTCTTTCTTTCTAGTGATCCTTCAGTGTCAAAGTCGTCTGGTGTGTTTTTTTCCGTGTTTTGCAGAGTACCGTACCAACATCTGCAAGTTCCTCCTCCGTCCTATGTCAGTGAGGGCATTGTGTCTGCACTTGTCAGTCTCATTATTATGTTCTGTCTGGCGGGCGGGCGGGCCTGGCTGGTGGTCTTGATGTGAACTTGATGCTCACGAAGTCATGCGGCCGCCTGTGATGTGAGGAGCGTCAAGGGGCTTGTGTTGAATCTTTGCAAGCCACTTGTCAGCGCCTCTAATGAAAGTGGCGCTTTCCCCCCCCACCCCTCGGTGGCCTCTTTTTCATTAGCGGGGTCAGAGGCCGTCGCCTAAGGCTGAACCTAAACGGATAGACGGGTGAGAAAGATGGGGAGGGGGTAAACATTTGGTAGCGAAAGAGCGGACATTGTTAGATCAAACGTTTTGCACAAATATTGAACATGAAAACCCATGAATCAAAGACATTAAGTGTTGTCTATTATGTCCGTGGAAACACAGATGTGGTCCAAAAAGGGTAAAACCGCCATCCCTTTCTTCTTCCCCTTCGCCCCCGGCCTCTTGCACATGAAAGGGGGCCGCACAGGGCCTAAGGATGGCCAGTGGGGCGTGTGCTATGCGAGGGCCCCAGGCCCAGACACAACACAACACACACAACTCCACAGGCCTCCACAGCTGGGCTGGAATGTGACCCGCTTCAGATTTTAAGGCCAGACGGGGCCCATTTGGTGTGTGTGTGAAAATAAAAGACATCAACCTCAGACAGACCAAATTGCCCTCTATCGGGGATATTCAAATAAATTGTTTTGGGGGCCCACATAGCTAGAAAGCTAAAGACCGGGGCGTCAGACTTCCTCCTATTAGTCCTATTTTGTATATCCCGGAGAACCAGCGTCCTCTACAGTAGACATTTCATTTTAGTCTACTTATTTTTGTCAGGGCTACAGGAGTACTCTGCTGGTTTTTTTGGCAAAAAAAAAAATTCTCTTACAAGATGAATAGCCCGAATGATAAAAAAAAGAGAGGACCTAAAATGGAGCCTTGAGGAACACCACTAGTAAACCGTAAACCTAAAGATGTTAAACAAATGACTCCTGACTGCATCTGAAGCAAACAAGCTACAACAACAACTTAGTTACTAGTGTTGTCCCGATACCAATATTTCCGTACTGGTACCAAAATTATTTAGATACTTTTCGGTACTTTTCTAAATAAAGGGGCTTTATTTTAACAAAAAATCATAGGGTACATTAAACATATGTTTCTTATTGCAAGTTTGTCCTTAAATAAAATAGTAAACATACAAAACAACTTGTCTTTTATTAGTAAGTAAACAAACAAAGGCTCCTAATTTAGCTGCTGACATATGCAGTAACATATTGTGTCATTTTCCATTCTATTATTTTGTCAACATTATGAAGGACAAGTGGTAGAAAATGAATTATTAATCTACTTCTTCATTTACTGTTAATATCTGCTTACTTTCTCTTTTAACATGTTCTATCTACACTTCTGTTAAAATGTAATAATCACTTATTCTTCTGTTGTTTGGATACTTTACGTTAGTTTTGGATGATATCACAAATTTGGGTATCGATCCGATACCAAGTAGTTACAGGATCATACATTGGTCATGTTCAAAGTAGTCATGTGTTCAGGGACCATATTTCCTGAGTTTATAAACATAATTGTGGAGGGGGGCGTGGTCTGCGGGCCTGCCGCGGAGCGGGGTGTGTAAGGACCGGCATCGAAGTCAGCGGCAGGTGAGTAGATTGCCCAGCTGGGGCCTGTTATCTAATCACCTGTCGCCCTTATTAGCAGCAGCCGGAACGAGACACATGTTTGGGAGTTGGAGAGAGAGAGACACACGCACAGAGCCAGAAGGCAGAGACACGCCGGACTGAAAAGTCCTCAAAATATATACTGCTGAAAACCAAACGAGACTTGTGCATGTCAATAAGAGACTGGCTCAAACCTGTACACCGGGCTCACGAAAGATCTATTGGACTCAGGAGAACTCTCACAGCAGAGAGTCTTTCACAATTTAAAAAAAACTAAAGAAGATGTTGTGATGCCAAAAAATATTGACAAAATCATAGTAGTATCGACTAGATACGCTCTTGTACTTGGTATCATTAAAGTGGATGTCAGGTGTAGATCCACCAATGGCGTTTGTTTACATTTTGACGCCGGTGAGCTACACAGCGTGTAGTGAAGCATGTTTAGTAGGGCTGCGAATCTTTGGGTGTCCCACGATTCGATTCAATATCGTTTCTTGGGGTCACGATTCGATTCAAAATCGATTTTTTTCCGATTCAACGCGATTCTCGATTCAAGAACGATATTTTCCCGATTTTAAACGATTCTCTATTCATTCAATACATAGGATTTCAGCAGGATCTACCCCAGTCTGCTGACATGCAAACAGAGTAGTAGATTTTTGTAAAAAGCTTTTATAATTGTAAATGACAATGTTTTATCAACCGATTGCAATAATGTACATTTGTTTTAACTATTAAATTAACAAAAAATATGACTTATTTTATCTTTGAAAATATTGGACACAGTGTGTTGTCAAGCTTATGAGATGCGATGCAAGTGTAAGCCACTGTGACACTATTGTTCATTTATTTTTATTTTTATAAATGTCTAATGATAATGTCAATGAGGGATTTTTAATCACTGCTATGTTGAAATTGTAACTAATATTGATACTGTTGTTGATAATATTCATTTTTGTTTCACTACTTTTGGTTTGTTCTGTGTCGTGTTTGTGTCTCCTCTCAATTGCTCTGTTTATTGCAGTTCTGAGTGTTGCTGGATCGGGTTTGGTTTTGGAATTGGACTGCATTGTTATGGTATTGCTGTGTATTGTTTTGTTGGATTGATTAATTAAAAAAATTAAAAAAATATTAAAAAATAAAAAAATAAATAAATAAATTAAAATAAATAAAAATTGTAAATGAGAATTGATTCTGAATTACACAACATGAGAATCGCAATTCGAATTCGAATCGATTTTTTCCCACACCCCTAATGTTTAGCTATTCCTCGTCCTGCAGGGATGATACTTGTCAGAAACTTACTTTATTGGCAGACCGGTACTTTTCACAGGCGGTATAGTACCGAAAATGATTCATTAGTATTGCGGTACTATACTAATACCAGTATACCGTACAACCCTATTAGTTACATTACGAAAAATAATTTGTAAAAAGGAGAGGACTTAAAGGGGTGCCTTAAGGAACGCCTCAGTTATGTAAATCACAAGTCTGGACTCCAAGTGTTCTATGTCTGCTCGCAAGGTTGGTCCAAGTTCCCCTGTACAACAGGAGCACTCTAGTGTTTTTTTTTTAGGAATTTCCTGCAAAAAATTTTGTCTCCCAAGTTTTGACCTGAACTTGAGGGCCGGTATGATGTCATTCCCAGGCCGCCAGTTGAATAGCCCTGGCCTATATGATCAACTTTAGCAGGGACAACCATCACAAATCTCCTATAAATCATCTTTATTCGTTCATTATTGTTCCATATGGACACTAATACATCACAGTTAACATAGACATATATTTTTTAGATGTATAGCTTTACGTACTGCATACACTGCTCTATGAGACATAAGAGACAAATAAATACCGAGTAGTTGATGTACACAATCCTGTAGAGTAAATGATTCCGTAATGAAAGGAATCAAAGAGCTTATGGTTTCTGGTAGACATTCACAACATAGTACTATTTGGGGTTCAACCAAAAAAATCTAAGGGGAAAAAAACACCTCAGAAGTCAAACAGAACTTCGAAGCTGAACATCTGCAAAGGGGTGTCCCATTACAACGTTTCCACTTCAGATACCCTACCGATATTGGAGCCTTGAGTATTGGCCGAAATCAATCGGATACGATATCAGCACCAATCGTACTCCATGCTTTTATTATTTTGTAGTGTGAAATGTTAAACAACGGAAAACAATAGGTATGACAAACACTAATCTTATGATGGTAGTTGTTTTGGCGACTCCTGGTGGTCACAATAATTCATTAAGCTAATGACGCATTAAACTGAATGATGCGGAAACGTTGTAAATACTTTCTGCTTTGTATGTATAATTTCCAAATATAATTATTTGGCACATGTTTATATTGACAGATGGCATGTTTTAAACTGCAATATTGTTCAATTATGGACACTTATTATGAATGTCTAGCTAGTGCGCTATTGAATGCTTAGCTGCTGTGTAGCTGCTAGCTCCTAGTAGCTTATAGTTAACCATGTTTACCTTTTATAAAAGACTTCCCTAAACTTGTGAGTTTACCGGAGGACATTTAGCTGTTGGCCGGCTGTCCAGCTTTGCACAGGTAATGTCTAGCATGTGTGCTATTGTATGCTTAGCTGTTGTGTAGCTGCTAGCTCCTAGTAGCTTATAGCCAACCATGTTTAACTTTTATAAATGACTTCCCTAAACTTGTGAGTTTACCGGAGGACATATAGCTGTTGACTGACTGTCCAGCTTTGCACGTCTAGCTTGTGTGCTATTGTATGCTTAGCTGTTGTGTAGCTGCTAGCTCCTAATAGCTTATAGCCAACCATGTTTAACTTTTATAAATGACTTCCCTAAACTTGTGAGTTTACAGGACATTTAGCTATTGACTGACTGTCCAGCTTTGCACGTCTAGCTTGTGTGCTATTGTATGCTTAGCTGTTGTGTAGCTGCTAGCTCCTAGTAGCTTATAGCCAACCATGTTTAACTTTTATAAATGACTTCCCTAAACTTGTGAGTTTACCGGAGGACATTTAGCTGTTGACTGACTGTCCAGCTTTGCACATCTAGCTTGTGTGCTATTGTATGCTCAGCTGTTGTGTAGCTGCTAGCGCCTAGTAGCTTACAGCCAACCATGTTTATCTTTTATAAATGACTTCCCTAAACTTGTGAGTTTATCGGAGGACATTCAGCTGTTGACTGGCTGTCCAGCTTTGCACATGTCTAGCTTGTGTGCTATTGTATGCTTAGCTGCTGTGTAGCTGCTAACTCCTAGTAGCTTATAGCCAACCATGTTTATATTTTATAAAATAATTCCCTAAACTTGTGAGTTTACCGGAGGACATTTAGCTGTTGACTGGCTGTCCAGCTTTGCACAAGTAATGTCTAGCATGTGTGCTATTGTATGCTTAGCTGCTGTGTAGCTGCTAGCTCCCAGTAGCTGATAGCCAACCACGTTTACCTTTTATGAAAGACTTCCCTAAACTTGTGAGTTTATCGGAGGACATTTAGCTGTTGACTGGCTGTCCAGCTTTGCACAAGTAATGTCTAGCTTGTGTGCTATTGTATGCTTAGCTGTTGTGTAGCTGCTAGCTCCTAGTAGCTTATAGCCAACCATGTTTACCTTTTATAAAATACTTCCCTAAACTTGTGAGTTTACCGGAGGACATTTAGCTGTTGACTGCTGTATCAGAGATTCTAGATGCAAGCCGATATCATCCGTTATTTGTTTTTGTTGTCGTTGCTAATATCGGAGCGATATTCAATATCAATATCGGCTCGGTACACCCCTAGATGAAAGTAGCTTATTTTTAATAGCTATTTTGCAGTATAGATAACATCTATTTATGCTGCTTTGGCAGTTAGAATATTAAACAGTTACATTAAAAATTGCATAGTTAATAAAGATTATATAATGGGGAAACAAATTAATAGACTCTACATTATGTCTAACGGGGAGAAAAAACATTTTAAAATGAGAACAACTCGGAAGTCAACCAGCGTCACGGAAGCACATTTCTGTTGCTAAAGCAAGATGCTAACTTTTACTGAGTAAACCCGAACATTATTTTGTATAGGGTCTGTCAAATTTAACGAGTTAACTCGTTAGTGATTAATCCCAAAACATTATTGCATAGTCATGTGTAAACGCAGATTAATCAGGCAATTTATCTTGCCTTCAATTTGCATTAGTGTCAAAATATTAGTCATTTTTAAAGTTAATTTAAGTTATGTAAGCAAGTCATTTAGTTAAGTACAAAGAATCACAATTTAAAAGTGCGATTAATCGGATTTTAAATGATATATCATTTGACAGGACTATTTTAAATGGCTTTAAAGTGTCGGAAATATGATCGTTTTTCGATCTTTACCTCCCCCACCCCACGTTTAACAGTTACCTTGAAGCAAAAGTGACCCAAAAGTTGTATAAAACTCAGAAATAATCCCCAATAATCTGTGTTATTACTACACATATCTTGCAAGATTTCAACCAACCTTCTGACAGTTAAATCAAAAAGATTAACTCTCGTAGTCTGCATTTATTCTGCTTTTTGAGGTACCTACTTCCTCTAAAGCAGGGGTGTCCAAACTTTTTCCACTGAGGGCCGCACACTGAAAAATCAAAGCAAGCAGGGGCCATTTTGATATTTTTTATTTAAAAAACCAATACAATATATGTATAAAAAATATACATTTAGGCCTCCACTCAAGCTTGATCCCGGGTACCCCAAAGGGTTTTGGTCAAAAAAATATAAAAAATGTGTCATTATTCAGTATTATTATTTTTATTATTATTCAAGATTTAAATCTCTGGATAAACATTAGGTCTATCTGTCAATATAACGTTTTTAAAGATTTAAATTGTATGCTTTTTTTGTCAAAGAAAACCCAGTTTTTTATGGAAAAAACACAAAATATGCAATATTTTCACCCAATAACATTTTTAAGTGGAATATTTGACATTATATAATAATTGGAGCCTTAAAAAGGTCAATAACTCATAACACCATTGATTTTAATTCATTATTATTGTTTGAGCAATGACACTTAAAAACAAATCACACTAACATTATTGGGGATCCAAAAGGGTCCTACTCATTAAAGTGTTAAAAAATAAATTATAATTTTTTTTTACTGTTTACTTTTAACACAATAATCTCAATAATCTCAACTTCAGATCTATCCGCCAATTATAAATTTTATTGTTGTTTATGTTTTTTTTTTGTTCGTTTGAGGCCCTTCTTTAAAAAAAAACAGCTCAGTTTTTTATATGGCAAACAAAATATGCAACAGTTTCCCCAAAAAATATCTCAAAGTGGAATATTTAATGTGACGTAATTCGAGCCTTGAATAGGTCAATAATTCATAATGACATTGATTTTGATTCATTATTATTTTTTAAAGAAAGAAACAGTCTGCAGGGCAGCTTTGTGTTATTAGAGTAAACATTGCAACATTTTCTTGTTACATTTCACCTGTTTGCTCTTTTATACCATTTTTTATGTTTTTAATATTTTCCAATGGTATTTTTAAAATGTGCCGTGGGGCCGTTAAAAAATGACCTGCGGGCCGCAAATGGCTCCCGAGCCGCACTTTGGACACCCCTGCTCTAAAGGAAACTCGTCGTCTCGTAGTTATAACAAGCATATTGAAGAAGAAAGAAGCTGCTAAAGCCTGCACATAACTGAAGTAGCTTTGGAAAAAAAAAAAGGTTTCTTTATCTTTCTCAAGCTGTTGCACATCAGACTTTTGTAAATCCCTGATTTTAGATGGTAACTTTTAAAGGGGGACATCATCCACAATGTTTATGTTAACTTAAAGTACCACTGATAGTCACACACACACTAGGTGTGGTGAAATGACCCTCTGCATTTGACCCATCCCCTAGTTGAGGTGAGGGGAGCAGTGAGCAGCAGCGGTAGCCGCGCTCGGGAATCATTTTGGCGAGTTCACACCCAATTCCAACCTTTGATGCTGAGTGCCAAGCAGGGTGAGACGGGAAAACACACCGTTCTCTTTTATATTTGTTCTTAATAGTGAAAAACTGCTGGTACAAGGAGGCTAACAATGCAGATAATGGGGAGTCATCTACTGCTCTCTATGTTTTTGTTGCGGATAGCTATTGTTGGTATGTGTCTGTGAAAGTCATGTGTTATGGTAATGCTTAAAATGACCGAAATATTGTAAATATTACATGTAATCATGAATGTGCCTGTGTGTACAGCGTGTGTATACAAGGGTGTTGGAGGTTTTCTAGAGGGCTGTATAGGTGGAATAGATTGCATCTGAATGAACCCTATTGTTAGCCGCCTCTTACTAGAATTGTTTTACTATCTAGAATTTGTTGCAGATAGCTACTGTTGCTATGTGTCTGTGAAAGTCATGTGTTATTGTTATGCTTAAAATGACCGAAATACTGTAAATATTACATGTAATCATGAATGTGCCTGTGTATACAGCGTGTATAAACAAGGGTGTTGGAGGTTTTCTAGAGGGCTGTATAGGTGGAATAGATCGTATCTGAATTAACTTTATTGTTAGCTACTCCTCTTTGTGTTTGTCTTTGTTTTTAATGTCTATTTTCTATTTTCTGCTAGATTTACTCTCTATTTTATGCTGCAGCTGTCACATATACTGTAATATTGTACATGGTAATTGTTATATATTGTATATATGATATAGACATAATATAATATAATATATCAGTATATACTGTATAATATACTGTACATATATTATGTAAATATTACGTATATATGTTATAATTTATATCGCTATTTATACCTGCATTGTCCTTTCCATCCTTACACTTTCCATCATTGTAACTGAGCTACTGTGTGGAACAATTTCCCTTGTGGATCATTAAAGTTTGTCTAAGTCTAAGTCAGTCGCCTCTTACTAGAATTTTACTATTTAGAACACACATAAAAGAGAAAGAGAGGTGTGTTCTTGTCTGACATAGAGATTGTGGATTTTTTTAAAAAGTGCAGTTCTGACTGGTGGACTTGTCTGTACAATTGATAAAGATTGGTAACAATTATTAGTCTCCCTATTGAGTGCCGGGGAACTCTTTAAAGAAACCGCAGCTTTTCTTGTGGGCGACCTCGCGAAGTTTCCTGACCTTACGTGCGCCGGTGGAGCTAACGAAGCTGTCTGGCTGCAGGACCGCCATCCCGTTGTGAACTTCGCCCATGATGATGAGCGGGTTCTCGGCCATGGTGATATTGGGGCAGGGACAGTTCCAATCCATGTTTAGCAGAGTCACCTCCAAGGGTTCTTTCCCAAAGAACTTGAGACCCATCTTCTCGTCCTTCAGGATCTCCTCCACCGTCACCAGAGCGTGACCGGACTCTTGCTCCTCGGTCAGCTCCGTGACCCGTCCCAGGATGACGAAGTCACTCTTGCAGAAGCTTGTCACCATTTTCCCCCGAGGCTTGCAGGCCTTGCAATTGTGGTTCCTGGGAAAGGGGCACATTCCTTCGCAGGCCTCTTTGGACTCGAAGTTGTTCTCGTTGCCGCCGCATCCGCCGTAGACAAAGGACTGGCACTTTTTGAGGGCGTTGCTGTAGGCCCAGCGCTGCTCGTAGGCCTTGCATGGGCCTTGGAGACTGGGTAGGCTGCAAGGAGCCGCCAGCTCTCCTCCACACGATAGCATGCAGACATCGTAGGAGTCGAAGTGGTTCCGGTTCTTATTGCACTGGCTGTAGGTGAAGGTGAAGCAGTTGTTCCTGCTCGATTCGTAGTACCAGCTCATGCTCTCTTCGCCGCAGTCGTCCGTGTCTGGACCTTTCAAGCACTCTGCAGGTGGGAAGGGCAGATGAGTGTTATTGCCCCCTCCGTCCTTCCCCTTAGCCTCTCTCATGATCACCGCTAAAGGAAAGTGCGACGACACACTTCCTCCCACGTTTTTAGCCGTGCACGTATAGATCCCAGCATCCTGGAGCTGCGAGTTGTATATGACCAGCTGGCCGATGTTGGTGACCACGACGTTCCCCCGCACGTGGTTCGGTCTCATGACCACGTTGTCTTTGCCCTTCAGTTGTTTCTCCCAGGTGATTTCCGGAGGAGGCTTCCCGGAGACCTCGCACAGGAAGCTGGCCGTCTCGCCCACAAAAACAGCCTGCTGGGTGGGGCCGCTGTGGATGGTGGGAGGGTGGATGTCAGCCGGCAGGGTGGTCTGTAGAGCCGTGGTTGGATGGAGGGTGGTTTCCGCAGGGATTGGACTGGTGTTTGGCCAGGTCAGGTGGTACCTGTAGGTAGGTGGAGTAGGAAGAGAGTTAATCAGAGCTTCAAACCTACAGTTCTCTGATAACCTTCATACACATTTCAATAGTTTCCATTCATGTTGTCTCGCTACCAGAATTACAGGAGCTGATACAGATCTCGATAAATTTATACGATTCTTTCAATGATGAAAAAAAACAAAAAAACTAGGGCTTTCATTGTGAATGCATTGACTGTGAGTTATTTTAACAGCGCTAATTGTTTTTTTTTCATGCGTCCTGACTCCTTTTTGACCCTCGGTCCATTCCGTAGTTTGGGGATACATAAAGGCATTCAGTTACTACTGGGCCACAAGCCCGAAGATAGCAAGCAGAAATGCACAAAGAAAAGGGTGATTACGGAAATTTCAGATCCAAAGCCATGGCAAGTCGTTCTCCTGACAAAACAAGACCATTTTATCTTCGATTACCGTGAGACGCCGTCATTGGAGCGAACGCCTGCTAGGGCTCTTTGCCGCTTGCGGAGAGAAGGAGCTTCAGGTTCGTGTTCACAATACAGTTGAGTGCATCAATAACATAAAATGTTCAGTTCAGTTCAGTTTCAGTTTATTTCGAACATGCATACGAAAATATAGATTTTTACTCTAACTGCTTTAGTAAGATGGAATAAACGCTCGGCAGGAAAAAAAAGCCTGTAGAGAGAAAGTCTAGAGTCACTTTTTAATCGGAGACTTTGGTCAAAACATCAAACATCTCTTCTCATACCAATCACACCCTTCCGGCTTCACAATAATAGCGCTATGCATCCTGTCTAGCTGCCATAACAGACTGAAAAATGGTCATACATTACGATCATGCTTCGTCACAGATATTTGTAATGTAATCTGTGATATTTTTACTTACATAAATGTTTTCTGGCAGAGTGATATAAAGTATTTTATAACATGTTCTGATTGACAGTAGTCAATTACAGAATGTTTAGCAAACTGAGTATTATATGCAGAGATATGAGTACCATTAACTTGTACAACATGTAATGTACAGAATACCAGAGGCATTTATTCAGGTAGAAATATCACAGATTACATCACCAAACATCTTTGACAATCAAAGCATGATTGTAACAATTTTTTTTTTGTTATTAATGCGTGAAACTGGTATCTAAACATGGTGTAGCTTTGATTGATTGATTGATTGAGACTTTTATTAGTAGGTTGCACAGTGAAGTACATATTCCGTACAATTGACCACTAAATGGTAACACCCGAATAAGTTTTTCAACTTGTTTAAGTCGGGGTCCTCCTCTGAATGCAAGTGCTCTTCCAGCAGATACTGTATATTTATCCTGTATTCTTTCCCAATCTGGCAAAACACCAACACACTGCAGTTATACTTTTTTATTGTCATTAAAAGCATGACCATGTCCATTTTGTATTGAGATGTTTAAAAAAGCAAACTAAGTCAAGTAACTCATTAAAACAAAGTAATTATCCAGTTATGGTATTAAAAATTTGAAAATTATCTGTCTACGGTACACTTATTGAGGATGAAAAATTATATTAATCTGCGTTTAATCTCAATTAATTTTGAATTAACAATAAACAAACTGTAATTAATCTAGATTAAATATTGTAATCGTTTGACAGCAAAAACACGGAACCTATGTACTTTTAAATTCACCATTGAAAACAGTATCTAACATCACTGTGCTTCAACATATTTTGCACATAATTCAATTACCGTATTTTTCGGACTATAAGGCGGACTTAAAATCCTTTCATTTTCAAAAAAATCAACAGTGCGCCTTATAACGCGTCGCGCCTAATGTACGGAATAATTGTGGTTGTGCTTACCGACCTCGAAGCTATTTTATTTGGTACATGATGTAATGATAAGTGTGACCAGTAGATAGCAGACACACATAAGAGATACGTGTAGACCAGGGGGGCTCACACTTTTTCTGCAGGCGAGCTACTTTTCAATTGATCAAGTCGTGGGGATCTACCTCATTCATATATATAATTTATATTTACTTATTTATGAAATATATGTTTTTGTTAACAAGTTAAAGGTGTTTAATGATAATGCAAGCATGTTTAACACATATAGTTAATATTGTTAATAAATTAAAGGTGGTTGATGACAATACAAGAATGTTTAATACATATAGTTAATATTGTTAACAAGTTAGAGTTTAAAGATAATACAAGCATGTTTAACACACATAGTTGATATTGTTAACAAGTTAAAGGTGTTTAATGATAATACAAGCATGTTTAACACATATAGTTAATATTGTTAACAAGTTAAAGGAGTTTAAAGATAATACAAGCATGTTTAACACATATAGTTAATATTGTTAACAAGTTAAAGGTGTTTAATGATAATACATGCATGTTTAACACATATGGATTCCTTTCTTTCATGAAGACAAGAATATAAGTTGGTGTATTACCTGATTCTGATGACTTGCATTGATAGGAATCAGACAGTGGTGCTGATAACGTCCGCATTTTCAAATGGAGGAGAAAAAAAGTCCTCCTTTTTGTCCAATACCACATGAAAGTGGTTGGTTTTTGGCATCTTATTTGTCCAGCTTCCATACTCCTTTGTATACACTTTACAAGAAATAAATTGGCGGCAAACTCCATAGCTTGCTAGCTTGTGCACGCCAGCTTTCTGAGACTCTTAGCGCAGGCAGGATGAAGCAGAGCTTTTATTGTGAAGGCAGGAACTGTGCAGTCGGTCTTTGGAGTTTTGACGACAGGTACGGCGCCAGAGTCTGTTGAAATAAAATGTGTTTCTCGCCTTCCTGTCGGTAATTTTTTCTTAATAATGAGCTGGCAGCAGCCAGCGTCATCTCAGAAGACCCTTTGGTGCCGTGAATGTCAATCAAGTGACGAAAGTGACGTCATAGTGAAGATTTATGATCGCTCATTTTTAGGACTATTTTTTTAATGCCTGGCTGGCGAATGACTGACACACTCTCCGCGATCGACCAGTAGCTCGCAATCGACGTAATGAGCACCCCTGGTGTAGACTGCTATATGACGCCAGTAAACAACACCAAAACTTTAAATATTCCTTTGAGAATGTAGAACATTACACACGGTGCTCAAAAATCTGTCAAAGCGTTTTAGTACGACTTTGGAAACCTCTGGATGGATTGTCGGAGCATTACGGCTACCATAGTCAGACGCACTGTGCTTCAATATACGAGTATTATTATAGTGCATGTGTATAAGGACAGCAAAATGGCAACTATTAGCATGGTGTTATGATTCGCAATATTATGCAAAAGCAACTTTTCTTACTTTCTGCATAAGTCCTGAAATTTTGCGCGAGTCCGCCACTGTAGTCCGTGGAGACACCATAGTCGATAAGCTTCTACTTTTTCTCTATCCTCTTGTTATGGGGCATTCATCCTCCACTGTTGCCATTTTTAATATAAAGTAGCGTAAAGTTCTAACTTATATCTGTCAGTAGACTCGCTATGGAAGCTCTAAAAACTACCGGTGTAGGGAGCTTACATTATTCACCCAAGGAACTTTAGTTATTAGAGTTCCAGCCGGACGTTTTTTCCCGGGACACATAGTTGTTGCACGAGTGAGCCACGAATGAGAAGATGCTGCTCCGTTATTCCATCCATCCATCTTCAACCGCTTATCCAGAATCGGGTCGCGGGGACAACAGCTCCAGCAGAGACCCCCAGACTTCCCTCTCCAGAGCAACATTAGCAACTTCCTCCTGGGGAATCTCGAAGCGTTCCCAGGCCAGAGAGGAGATGTAATCCCCCCATCTGGTCCTTGGCCTGCCGCGGGGTCTCCTCCCAATGGCACGTGCTCCGTTATTGATTCAAGTAAAGTCTGAATGTCATTAAAACAGTTAGCTCCATCTTTTGACACTTCTTCCACTCCTGTCCTTGCACGCTACACCGCTACAACAAAGATGACGGGGAGAAGACGCTGTCGAAGTGGAGGCACGTAAATAAGACCGCCCACAAAACGGCGCATCCTGAAGCGACTGTCAGAAAGCGACTGGAAGATGATCTGTAAAACATAATCTATGCAACATTTTGACCAAAGAACCACCATTACATGTTATGTAGACCACAAGGAAGGGTTTTCGATTTAGAAAAAAATAAAAATAGTATGCCTCCTTTAATGCGCCTTATAATCCGGTGCGCCCTATGGTCCGATAAATACGGTACAGTAGCAGCTGCCAAGAGATAACTGTACATTCAAAAACAACAACAGTGACTAAGCACAGCAGTGGAGATGGTAAGCAGCACCCAGTCCCTGGGGGTGCAGATAACTGACAATATGACCCGGTCCCTACACACCGGAGCTCTTGTAAAAAGAGCTCAGCAGCGCATGCACTTTTTGCGTAGGATGAAAAGAGCACAGCTCCCTCCCCCCATTCTCACCACATTCTACAGAGGCACTATAGAGCATACTTGCCAACCTTGAGACCTCTGAATACGGGAGATGAGGAGGAGGGGGGGGGGGTGTTGAGGTGCAAGCAGCATACCCCTTTCCCTTCGAGCTTTTCTGGACGAAATTAAATTAATTTTTCCAATCATTTTGGAACTTGCAAGCGTAGGTTGGAGTTCAAATCCCAGCCGAGTCATACCAAAGACTATAAAAATGGGACCCATAACCTCCCTGCTTGGCACTCAGCAACAAAGGGTTGGAGTTGGGGGTTAAATCACCAAAAATGATTCCCGGGCGCGGCGCCGCTGCTGCCCACTGCTCCCCAAGGGCATGGGACAAATGCAGAGGACAAATTTCACCACATCTAGTGTGTGTGTGACAATCATTGGTACTTTAATCTTAATCTTAATTTCTTCTTCTTACTCGTCGTCGCCATGTCTCTTCTTCGTTCTTCTGCTTCGTCTCCTTCTTGTTGTGTGTGCAGTTGTGCACTGAGCTCCAAAAGCCTTAGATGTTATTGTAGCGTCCCGGAAGAGTTAGTGCTGCAAGGGATTCTGGGTATTTGTTCTGTTGTGTTTGTGTTGTGTTACGGTGCTGATGTTCTCCCGAAATGTGTTTGTCATTCTTGTTTGGTGTGGATTCCCAGTGTGGCGCATATTAGTAACAGTGTTAAAGTTGTTTATACGGTCACCCTCAGTGTGACCTGTATGGCTGTTGACCAAGTATGCCTTGCGTTATCATTAAACCAGTTTAAAGATCATACAACGTGTCAGCATTTTTTGACATCTTCGAGTAAAGACCATTGTTAAACCCGTCCAACGCTACATTATTATGTGACTGGGCCAGTACGCTGTTTATATGGAGGAAAAGCGTACGCCTGGACAACATGCGGCTGTTAAGGGGTGAAGGTGTCAGGTGAGAGAGGACGTTTTAGGCAGTGTCTTTAAGGCACGCCCCCAATATTCTTGTCCGGGTGGAAATCGGGAGAAATTCGGGAGAATGGTTGTCCCTGGAGATTTTCGGGAGGGGCACTGAAATTCGGGAGTCTCCCGGGAAAATCGGGAGGGTTGGCAAGTATGCTATAGAGCAGGGGTCACCAACCTTTTTGAAACCAAGAGCTACTTCTTGGGTACTGATTAATGCGAAGGGCTACCAGTTTGATACACTTAAATAAATTGCCAGAAATAGCCAATTTGCTCAATTTACCTTTAACTCTATGTTATTATTAATAATTAATGATATTTACACTTAATTAATCGGTTTAAAAGAGGAGAAAACACGAAAAAAACAACGATTAATTTTGAAACATAGTTTATCTTCAATTTCGACTCTTTAAAATTCAAAATTCAACCGAAAAAAAGGAGAAAAACTAGCAAATTCGAATCTTTTTTGAAAAAATTAAAAAAATAATTTATGGAACATCATTAGTAATTTTTCATGATTAAGATTAATTTTAGAATTTTGATGACATGTTTTGAAAAGGTTAAAATCCAATCTACACTTTGTTAGAATATATAACAAATTGGACCAAACAAAGACAAATCATAATTTCTTCTACATTTTCCAGAACAAAAATTTTAAAAGAAATTCAAAAGACTTTGAAATAAGATTTAAATTTGATTCTACAGATTTTCTAGATTTGCCAGAATAATTTTTTTGAATTTTAATCATAATAAGTTTGAAAAATTGTCTTTCTGAAAGTTATAAGAAGCAAAGTAAAACATTAAAGAATTTATTTAAACAAGTGAAGACCAAGTCTTTAAAATATTTTCTTGGATTTTCAAATTCTATTTGAGTTTTGTCTCTCTTAGAATTAAAAATGTCAGGCAAAGAGAGACCAGCTTGCTAGTAAATAAATAAAATTAAAAAAATAGAGGCAGCTGTTTAAGTGCTGCTATTTGAGCTATTTTTAGAACAGGCCAGCGGGCTACTCATCTGGTCCTAACGGGCTACCTGGTGCCCGCGGGCACCGCGTTGGTGACCCCTGCTATAGAGAGCCTGCTGACCAACTGCATCTCTGTCTGGAATGGAGCCTGCAGTGCCTCAGACTGGAAGTCTCTCTGCAGAGAATGGTGAGGACGGCGGAAAAGATCATCAGGACTCCTCTTCCTCCTATCCAGGAAATCACAAAAAGCCGCTGCCTGACCAGGGTTCAGGAAATCTGTAGAGACTAATCCCACCCCCCACCAAGGGCGGTTTTCACTCCTGGACTCTAGAAAGAGGTTCCGTAGCATCCGTAGCAGAACCTCCAGGTTCTGTAACAGCTTCTACCCTTTAGGCCATAAGACTCTTGAACGCATCATAATAATCCCCTCGATTCCCCCCAAAAACGGAGTAACTCGCTGGAATATCATCATCATCATCGGCAGTCACTCGTAGTCGAGTATGACAGTCCTCAGAATGGATGGATTCCCATTCGGGAGGACGCCTGCGCGTGACGTCTTTTAGCGTGGGGAAACTGATGCGCCTGCAGCCACCACACGGTCCTTGGCAGAGAGGGGCCTTGATCCAGTGGCATGGATCCATGACGACTGGAGACCACCCTCTGTTGCAGCCTTCATCCGCCTTCAGTGCCGTTGTGACATGCAGTGTCATCCTCCGCCACTTCCACCGTTGAGGTCTTTGAAATGCTATTCAACCCATAGCTGGGACCCTGACAGGTACTACCACCCCGGGTCAGAGTGGACCTGGGAGCAATGATGACTGAGGGGTAACTCCACTTTCCCCAAAACTCCAGAACTCCCGAACTGAAGCCTCATCGTGTACCGGATGCAGTTTTGAGTCATACCCAGGACACTATATATGTTTCATAGACCATCGTCAAACAACTTTCTGACCGTCTCTTCAGGATGCGTCGTTTTGTGGGTGGTCTTATTTACGTGCCCGTATATATACATATATGTATATATATATGTGGACGGCGTGGCGAAGTTGGTAGAGTGGCCGTGCCAGCAATGGGAGGGTTGCTGGTTACTGGGGTTCAATCCCCACCTTCTACCATCCTAATCACGTCCGTTGTGTCCTTGGGCAAGACACTTCACCCTTGTTCCTGATGGCTGCTGGTTAGCGCCTTGCATGGCAGCTCCCTCCATCAGTGTGTGAATGTGTGTGTGAATGGGTGAATGTGGAAATAGTGTCAAAGCGCTTTGAGTACCTTGAAGGTAGAAAAGCGCTATACAAGTATAACCCATTTAGTCATAAGGACAATATAACATACATCCATAAATGTGGATGCATTTGCAAAATATTTAGGGTTATTCCTATGATACGGTATTGGCCCCATGTAAGAAAAGTGGATATTGACAGTGTGAGAGAAAAGATTACCTTAGCAAACAAAAGCAAAAGGGAAGGATTGAAAATACTTAACATGTTACCTGCAGGTGACCTCAGAGATAGAGATACCCTTGGAGCACGCCTCGGCATCCATGTAACACTTGTTATAGTAAGTCATTCCGTCAGAAGCACACGTGAAGTGAGGTTCTCGCTCGCAGCGGTCCCGGCACTTACACACGGGCTGCCCGTCCCAGATGTCGCACTCGGAGCCCTGCTGGGAGCACATGAACTTGTCACAGGTGGCGCCTTTGGGCATGCCGATCGGCCCCTTGTTGCCCTTGATGTCTATGTAGCGTGCAGCCACACAGCTCTTGTTGCCGCACACGTTGGGGCAGCACTTCTCGAAGGTCTCGCAGTCCTAAAAGGTGGACGAGAAAACAACATGTCTGCAATACGTATCTTCACGTGACTAAATCCACAGGATCTTTGGCTACCATTTTTGCTGTAGGTCCTTGAAAACATTGGAGCACCACTGTCATATAAAGGATCTTTGCCTAATGTTTTTTGTTGTAGGTCTTTTAAAACAGTAGTTAAAGGGTATTTGACTGGTGCTTTTGCTGCAGATCCTTAAAAATAGAAGCATGCCACTGTCATATAAAAGATAATTGACTAATGTTTTTGCTGTATGTCTTTAAAACAGTAGTGCAATACTGTTTTATAGAGGATCTTTGACTAATGTTTTTTGTTGTAGGTCATTTAAAACAGTAGAGCACTACTGTGCTATAAAGGATCGTTGACTATTGTTTTGCTGCAGATCCTTAAAAACAGAAGCATGCCACTGTCATATAAAATATCTTTGACTAATGTTTTTGCTGTATGTCTTTAAAACAGTAGTGTACGACTGTTTTAGAGAGGATCTTTGATTAATGTGTTTTGTTGTAGGTCCTTTAAAACAGTAGATAAAGGGTATTTGACTGGTGCTTTTGCTGCAGATCCTTAAAAACAGAAGCATGCCACTGTCATATAAAGGATCTTTGACTATTGTTTTGTTGTAGGTCCTTAAAAACAGAAGCATGCCACTGCCATATAAAATATATTTGAATAATGTTTTTGCTTTATGTCTTTAAAACAATAGTGCACTACTATTTTATAGAGGATCTTTGACTAATGTTTTTTGTTGTAGGTCCTTTAAAACAGTAGATAAAGGGTATTTGACTGGTGCTTTTGCTGCAGATCCTTAAAAATAGAAGCATGCCACTGTCATATAAAAGATATTTGACTAATGTTTTTGCTGCATGTCTTTAAAACAGTAGTGCAATACTGTTTTATAGAGGATCTTTGACTAATGATTTTTGTTGTAGGTCATTTAAAACAGTAGAGCACTACTGTGCTATAAAGGATCGTTGACTATTGTTTTGCTGCAGATCCTTAAAAACAGAAGCATGCCACTGTCATATAAAATATCTTTGACTAATGTTTTTGCTGTATGTCTTTAAAACAGTAGTGCACGACTGTTTTATAGAGGATCTTTGACTAATGTGTTTTGTTGTAGGTCCTTTAAAACAGTAGATAAAGGGTATTTGACTGGTGCTTTTGCTGCAGATCCTTAAAAACAGAAGCATGCCACTGTCATATAAAGGATCTTTGACTATTGTTTTTTGTTGTAGGTCTTTTAAAACAGTAAATAAAGGGTATTTGACTGGTGCTTTTGCTGCAGATCCTTAAAAACAGAAGCATGTCACTGTCATATAAAGGATCTTTGACTATTGTTTTGTTGTAGGTCCTTAAAAACAGAAGCATGCCACTGCCATATAAAAGATATTTGACTAATGTTTTTGCTGTATGTCTTTAAAACAGTAGTGCAATACTGTTTTATAGAGGATCTTTGACTAATGTTTTTTGTTGTAGGTCATTTAAAACAGTAGAGCACTACTGTGCTATAAAGGATCGTTGACTATTGTTTTGCTGCAGATCCTTAAAAACAGAAGCATGCCACTGTCATATAAAGGATCTTTGACTATTGTTTTGCTGCAGATCTTTAAAAACAGAAGCATGCCACTGTCATATAAAATATCTTTGACTAATGTTTTTGCCGTATATCTTTAAAACAGTAGTGCACGACTGTTTTATAGAGGATCTTTGACTAATGTGTTTTGTTGTAGGTCCTTTAAAACAGTAGATAAAGGGTATTTGACTGGTGCTTTTGCTGCAGATCCTTAAAAACAGAAGCATGCCACTGTCATATAAAGGATCTTTGACTATTGTTTTGTTGTAGGTCCTTAAAAACAGAAGCATGCCACTGCCATATAAAAGATATTTGACTAATGTTTTTGCTGTATGTCTTTAAAACAGTAGTGCAATACTGTTTTATAGAGGATATTTGACTAATGTTTTTTGTTGTAGGTCATTTAAAACAGTAGAGCACTACTGTGCTATAAAGGATCGTTGACTATTGTTTTGCTGCAGATCCTTAAAAACAGAAGCATGCCACTGTCATATAAAATATCTTTGACTAATGTTTTTGCTGTATGTCTTTAAAACAGTAGTGCACGACTGTTTTATAGAGGATCTTTGACTAATGTGTTTTGTTGTAGGTACTTTAAAACAGTAGTTAAAGGGTATTTGACTGGTGCTTTTGCTGCAGATCCTTAAAAACAGAAGCATGCCACTGTCATATAAAGGATCTTTGACTATTGTTTTGTTGTAGGTCCTTAAAAACAGAAGCATGCCACTGCCATATAAAATATATTTGAATAATGTTTTTGCTTTATGTCTTTAAAACAGTAGTGCACTACTGTTTTATAGAGGATCTTTGACTAATGTTTTTTGTTGTAGGTCCTTTAAAACAGTAGATAAAGGGTATTTGACTGGTGCTTTTGCTGCAGATCCTTAAAACAAAAGCATGCCACTGTCATATAAAAGATCTTTGACTATTGTTTTGTTGTAGGTCCTTAAAACAGTAGTGCACGACTGTTTTATAGAGGATCTTTGACTAATGTTTTTTGTTGTAGGTCCTTTAAAACAGTAGATAAAGGGTATTTGACTGGTGCTTTTGCTGCAGATCCTTAAAAACAGAAGCATGCCACTGTCATATAAAGGATCTTTGCCTATTGTTTTGTTGTAGGTCCTTAAAACAGTAGTGCACTGCTGTTTCATAGAAGATCTTTAACTAATGTTTTTGTTGTAGGTCCTTTAAAACAGTAGAGCACCACTGTGCTATAAAGGATCTTTGACTATTGTTTTATTGTAGGTCCTTAAAAACAGAAGCAAGCCACTTTCGAATAAAAGATATTTCACTAATGTTTTTGCTGCATATCTTTAAAACAGTAGCGCACTTCTGTTTTATAGAGGATCTTTGACCAATTGTTTTTTGTTGTAGGTCCTTTAAAATAATAGATAAAGGAATATATGACTGGTGCTTTTGCTGCAGATCCTTAAAAACAGAAGCATGCCACTGTCATATAAAGGATCTTTGACTATTGTTTTGTTGTAGGTCATTAAAACAGTAGTGCACTGCTGTTTCATAGCGGATCTTTGACAAATGTTTTTTGCTGTGGGTCCTTAAATAAAGGATCTTTGACTACTGTTTTGTTGTATTCCTTAAAAACAGTAAAACACTACTGTCCTACAGTATAAAAGATCTTTGACTAAGATTTTTGCTGTAGGTCCTAAAACAGCAGAGCACTACTGTCATATTAAGGATCTTTGACACATGTTTTTGCTTTATGTCTTTAAAACAGTAGTGCACTACTGTTTAATAGAATATCTTTGACTAATGTTTTTTGTTGTAGGTTCTTTAAAACAGTAGATAAAGGGTATTTGACTGGTGCTTTTGCTGCAGATCCTTCAAAACACAAGCATGCCACTGCCATATAAAATATAATTGACTAATGTTTTTGCTGTATGTCTTTAAAACAGTAGTGCACTACTGTTTTATAGAGGATCTTTGACTAATGTTTTTTGTTGTAGGTCCTTTAAAACAGTAGATAAAGGGTATTTGACTGGTGCTTTTGCTGCAGATCCTTAAAAATAGAAGCATGCCACTGTCATATAAAAGATATTTGACTAATGTTTTTGCTGTATGTCTTTAAAACAGTAGTGCAATACTGTTTTATAGAGGATCTTTGACTAATGTTTTTTGTTGTAGGTCATTTAAAACAGTAGAGCACTACTGTGCTATAAAGGATCGTTGACTATTGTTTTGCTGCAGATCCTTAAAAACAGAAGCATGCCACTGTCATATAAAATATCTTTGACTAATGTGTTTGCCGTATGTCTTTAAAACAGTAGTGCACGACTGTTTTATAGAGGATCTTTGACTAATGTGTTTTGTTGTAGGTCCTTTAAAACAGTAGATAAAGGGTATTTATTTGACTGGTGCTTTTGCTGCAGATCCTTAAAAACAGAAGCATGCCACTGTCATATAAAGGATCTTTGACTATTGTTTTTTGTTGTAGGTCCTTTAAAACAGTAAATAAAGGGTATTTGACTGGCACTTTTGCTGCAGATCCTTAAAAACAGAAGCATGCCACTGTCATATAAAGGATCTTTGACTATTGTTTTGTTGTAGGTCCTTAAAAACAGAAGCATGCCACTGCCATATAAAAGATATTTGACTAATGTTTTTGCTGTATGTCTTTAAAACAGTAGTGCAATACTGTTTTATAGAGGATCTTTGACTAATGTTTTTTGTTGTAGGTCATTTAAAACAGTAGAGCACTACTGTGCTATAAAGGATCGTTGACTATTGTTTTGCTGCAGATCCTTAAAAACAGAAGCATGCCACTGTCATATAAAATATCTTTGACTAATGTTTTTGCTGTATGTCTTTAAAACAGTAGTGCACGACTGTTTTATAGAGGATCTTTGACTAATGTGTTTTGTTGTAGGTCCTTTAAAACAGTAGATAAAGGGTATTTGACTGGTGCTTTTGCTGCAGATCCTTAAAAACAGAAGCATGCCACTGTCATATAAAGGATCTTTGACTATTGTTTTGTTGTAGGTCCTTAAAAACAGAAGCATGCCACTGCCATATAAAATATATTTGAATAATGTTTTTGCTTTATGTCTTTAAAACAGTAGTGCACTACTATTTTATAGAGGATCTTTGACTAATGTTTTTTGTTGTAGGTCCTTTAAAACAGTAGATAAAGGGTATTTGACTGGTGCTTTTGCTGCAGATCCTTAAAAACAAAAGCATGCCACTGTCATATAAATGATCTTTGACTAATGTTTTTGCTTTATGTCTTTAAAACAGTAGTGCACTACTGTTTTATAGAGGATCTTTGACTAATGTTTTTTGTTGTAGGTCCTTTAAAACAGTAGATAAAGGGTATTTGACTGGTGCTTTTGCTGCAGATCCTTAAAAACAAAAGCATGCCACTGTCATATAAATGATCTTTGACTAATGTTTTTGCTTTATGTCTTTAAAACAGTAGTGCACTACTGTTTTATAGAGGATCTTTGACTAATGTTTTTTGTTGTAGGTCCTTTAAAACAGTAGATAAAGGGTATTTGACTGGTGCTTTTGCTGCAGATCCTTAAAAACAGAAGCATGCCACTGTCATATAAAGGATCTTTGACTATTGTTTTGTTGTAGGTCCTTAAAAACAGAAGCATGCCACTGCCATATAAAATATATTTGAATAATGTTTTTGCTTTATGTCTTTAAAACAGTAGTGCACTACTATTTTATAGAGGATCTTTGACTAATGTTTTTTGTTGTAGGTCCTTTAAAACAGTAGATAAAGGGTATTTGACTGGTGCTTTTGCTGCAGATCCTTAAAAACAAAAGCATGCCACTGTCATATAAATGATCTTTGACTAATGTTTTTGCTTTATGTCTTTAAAACAGTAGTGCACTACTGTTTTATAGAGGATCTTTGACTAATGTTTTTTGTTGTAGGTCCTTTAAAACAGTAGATAAAGGGTATTTGACTGGTGCTTTTGCTGCAGATCCTTAAAAACAAAAGCATGCCACTGTCATATAAATGATCTTTGACTAATGTTTTTGCTTTATGTCTTTAAAACAGTAGTGCACTACTGTTTTATAGAGGATCTTTGACTAATGTTTTTTGTTGTAGGTCCTTTAAAACAGTAGATAAAGGGTATTTGACTGGTGCTTTTGCTGCAGATCCTTAAAAACAAAAGCATGCCACTGTCATATAAATGATCTTTGACTAATGTTTTTGCTTTATGTCTTTAAAACAGTAGTGCACTACTATTTTATAGAGGATCTTTGACTAATGTTTTTTGTTGTAGGTCCTTTAAAACAGTAGATAAAGGGTATTTGACTGGTGCTTTTGCTGCAGATCCTTAAAAACAAAAGCATGCCACTGTCATATAAATGATCTTTGACTAATGTTTTTGCTGTATGTCTTTAAAACAGTAGTGCACGACTGTTTTATAGAGGATCTTTGACTAATGTGTTTGGTTGTAGGTCCTTTAAAACAGTAGATAAAGGGTATTTGACTGGTGCTTTTGCTGCAGATCCTTAAAAACAGAAGCATGCCACTGTCATATAAAGGATCTTTGACTATTGTTTTGTTGTAGGTCCTTAAAAACAGAAGCATGCCACTGCCATATAAAATATATTTGAATAATGTTTTTGCTTTATGTCTTTAAAACAGTAGTGCACTACTATTTTATAGAGGATCTTTGACTAATGTTTTTTGTTGTAGGTCCTTTAAAACAGTAGATAAAGGGTATTTGACTGGTGCTTTTGCTGCAGATCCTTAAAAACAAAAGCATGCCACTGTCATATAAATGATCTTTGACTAATGTTTTTGCTTTATGTCTTTAAAACAGTAGTGCACTACTGTTTTATAGAGGATCTTTGACTAATGTTTTTTGTTGTAGGTCCTTTAAAACAGTAGATAAAGGGTATTTGACTGGTGCTTTTGCTGCAGATCCTTAAAAACAAAAGCATGCCACTGTCATATAAATGATCTTTGACTAATGTTTTTGCTTTATGTCTTTAAAACAGTAGTGCACTACTGTTTTATAGAGGATCTTTGACTAATGTTTTTTGTTGTAGGTCCTTTAAAACAGTAGATAAAGGGTATTTGACTGGTGCTTTTGCTGCAGATCCTTAAAAACAAAAGCATGCCACTGTCATATAAATGATCTTTGACTAATGTTTTTGCTTTATGTCTTTAAAACAGTAGTGCACTACTATTTTATAGAGGATCTTTGACTAATGTTTTTTGTTGTAGGTCCTTTAAAACAGTAGATAAAGGGTATTTGACTGGTGCTTTTGCTGCAGATCCTTAAAAACAAAAGCATGCCACTGTCATATAAATGATCTTTGACTAATGTTTTTGCTTTATGTCTTCAAAACAGTAGTGCACTACTGTTTTATAGAGGATCTTTGACTAATATGTTTTGTTGTAGGTCCTTTAAAACAGCAGATAAAGGGTATTTGACTGGTGCTTTTGCTGCAGATCCTTAAAACAAAAGCATGCCACTGTCATATAAAGGATCTTTGACTATTGTTTTGTTGTAGGTCCTTAAAACAGTAGTGCACTACTGTTTTATAGAGGATCTTTGACTAATGTTTTTTGTTGTAGGTCCTTTAAAACAGTAGATAAAGGGTATTTGACTGGTGCTTTTGCTGCAGATCCTTAAAACAAAAGCATGCCACTGTCATATAAAGGATCTTTGACTATTGTTTTGTTGTAGGTCCTTAAAACAGTAGTGCACTACTGTTTTATAGAGGATCTTTGACTAATGTTTTTTGTTGTAGGTCCTTTAAAACAGCAGATAAAGGGTATTTGACTGGTGTTTTTGCTGCAGATCCTTAAAACAAAAGCATGCCACTGTCATATAAAGGATATTTGACTATTGTTTTGTTGTAGGTCCTTAAAACAGTAGTGCATTACTGTTTTATAGAGGATCTTTGACTAATGTTTTTTGTTGTAGGTCCTTTAAAACAGTAGATAAAGGGTATTTGACTGGTGCTTTTGCTACAGATCCTTAAAAACAGAAGCATGCCACTGTCATATAAAGGATCTTTGACTATTGTTTTGTTGTAGGTCCTTAAAACAGTAGTGCACTGCTGTTTCATAGAAGATCTTTAACTAATGTTTTTGTTGTAGGTCCTTTAAAACAGTAGAGCACCACTGTGCTATAAAGGATCTTTGACTATTGTTTTGTTGTAAGTCCTTAAAAACAGAAGCATGCCACTTTCGAATAAAATATATTTCACTAATGTTTTTGCTGCATATCTTTAAAACAGTAGTGCACTTCTGTTTTATAGAGGATCTTTGACCAATTGTTTTTTGTTGTAGGTCCTTTAAAATAATAGATAAAGGAATATATGACTGGTGCTTTTGCTGCAGATCCTTAAAAACAGAAGCATGCCACTGTCATATAAAGGATCTTTGACTATTGTTTTGTTGTAGGTCATTAAAACAGTAGTGCACTGCTGTTTCATAGCGGATCTTTGACAAATGTTTTTTGCTGTGGGTCCTTAAATAAAGGATATTTGACTACTGTTTTGTTGTATTCCTTAAAAACAGTAAAACACTACTGTCCTACAGTATAAAAGATCTTTGACTAAGATTTTTGCTGTAGGTCCTAAAACAGCAGAGCACTACTGTCATATTAAGGATCTTTGACACATGTTTTTGCTTTATGTCTTTAAAACAGTAGTGCACTACTGTTTAATAGAGGATCTTTGACTAATGTTTTTTGTTGTAGGTCCTTTAAAACAGTAGATAAAGGGTATTTGACTGGTGCTTTTGCTGCAGATCCTTAAAAACACAAGCATGCCACTGTCATATAAAATATAATTGACTAATGTTTTTGCTGTATGTCTTTAAAACAGTAGTGCACTACTGTTTTATAGAGGATCTTTGACTAATGTTTTTCGTTGTAGGTCCTTTAAAACAGTAGTTAAAGGGTTTTTGACTGGTGCTTTTGCTGCAGATCCTTAAAAACAGAAGCATGCTACAGTCATATAAAAGTTATTTGACTAATGTTTTTGCTGTATGTCTTTAAAACAGTAGTGAAATACTGTTTTATAGAGGATCTTTGACTAATGTTTTTTGCTGTAGGTCCTTTAAAACAGTAGAGCACCTCTGTGCTATAAAGGGTCTTTGACTATTGTTTTGCAGTAGTTCCTTAAAAACAGAAGCATGCCACTGTCATATAAAATATCTTTGACTAATGTTTTTGCTGTATGTCTTTAAAACAGTAGTGCATGACTGTTCTATAGAGGATCTTTGATTAATGTTTTTTGTTGTAGGTCCTTTAAAACAGCAGATAAAGGGTATTTGACTGGTGCTTTTGCTGCAGATCCTTAAAAACAAAAGCATGCCACTGTCATATAAAGGATCTTTGACTATTGTTTTGTAGTAGGTCCTTAAAACAGTAGTGCACGACTGTTTTATAAAGGCTCTTTGACTAATGTTTTTTGTTGTAGGTCCTTTAAAACAGTAGATAAAGGGTATTTGACTGGTGCTTTTGCTGCAGATCCTTAAAAACAGAAGCACGCCACTGTCATATAAAGGATCTTTGACTATTGTTTTGTTGTAGGTCCTTAAAACAGTAGTGCACTGCTGTTTCATAGCGGATCTTTGACTAATGTTTTTTGCTGTGGGTCCTTAAAAACCGTTTAACACTACTGTCGTATAAAGGATCTTTGACTACTGTTTTGTTGTAGGTCCTTAAAAACAGTAAAACACTACTGTCCTACAGTATAAAGGATCTTTGACTATTGTTTTTGCTGTAGGTCCCTAAAACAGCAGAGCACTACTGTCATATTAAGGATCTTTGACAAATGGTTTTGCTGTATGTCTTTAAAACAGTAGTGCACTGCTGTTTAATAGAACATATTTGACTAATGTTTTTGTTGTAGGTCCCTAAAAACAGTTCTGCACCACTGTCATAGAAATGATCTTTGACTAATGTTTTTTGTTGGAGGTCCTTTAAAACAGTAGAGCACAATTGTGTTATAAAACATATTTGACTAATGCTTTTGCTGTGGGTCCCTAAAAACAGTTTAAGCTTACTGCCATATAAAGGATATTTGACTAGTGTTTTGTTGTCGGTCCTTAAAAACAGTAGAGCACCGCTGTGTTATAAAGCGTCTTTGACTAATGTTTTTGCTGGATGTCCTTAAAAACAGTAAAACACTACTATCCTACAGTATAAAGGATCTTTGACTAATGTTTTTTTTGCTATAGGTCCTAAAACAGTGGAGCACTACTGTCATATAAAGGATCTTTGACAAATGGTTTTGCTGGATGTCCTTAAAACAGTAGAGCACCACCGTTTTATAGAAAATCTTTGACTAATGTTTTTGTTGTAGGTCCTAAAAACAGTTCTGCACCACTGTCATATAAAGGATCTTTGACTAATGCATCCATCCATCCATTTTGTACCGCTTGTCCTTCTTGGGGTTGCGGTGTTGGCTGGAGCCTATCCCAGCTGCATTCGGGCGAAATGCGGGGTGCACCCTGGACAAGTCGCCACCTCATCCCAGTCTTTGACAAATGGTTTTGCTGTCGATCCTTAAAAACATTAGAGCACCACTGTCATATGAAAGATCTTTGACTAATGTTTTTGCTGTATGTCTTTAAAACAGTCGTGCATTACTGTTTTATAGAGGATCTTTGACTAATGTTTTTTGTTGTAGGTCCTTTAAAACAGTAGAGCACAACTGTGTTAAAAAACGTCTTTGACTGATGCTTTTGCTGTGGGTCATTAAAAACAGTTTAACACTATAGTATAAAGGATGTTTGACTATTGTTTCGTTGTAGCGCCTTAAAAACAGAAGCACGCCACTGTCATGTAAAATATAATTGACTAATGTTTTTGCTCTACGTCGTTAAAACAGTAGCGCACTACTGTTTTATAGAGGATCTTTGACTAATGTGTTTTGTTGTAGGTCCTTTAAAACAGTAGAGCACCACTGTGGGGTCTTTGACTGGTGCTTTTGCTGTGGGTCATTAAAAACAGTCTAACACTACTGTCGTATAAATGATCTTTGACCGTTTTGTTGTAGGTCCTTAAAAACAGTTCTGCACCAATATCATATAAAGGATCTTTGACTAATGTTTTTGTTGTCGGTCCTCAAAAACAGTAGTGCACTACTGTCATATAAAGGATCTTTGACAAATGGTTTTGCTGTATGTCCTTAAAACAATGGTGCACTGCTGTTTTATAGCGGATCTTTGACTAATGTTTTTTTGTTGTGGGTCCTTAAAAACAGTTTAACACTACTGTCGTATAAAGGATCTTTGACTACCGTTTTGTTGTAGGTCCTTAAAAACAGTTAAACACTACTGTCGTACAGTATAAAGGATCTTTGACTCTTTTTTTTTTTGCTGTAGGTCCTAAAAACAGTAGTGCACCGCTGTTTTATAAAATAATCTTTGACTAATGTTTTTGTTGTATAGGTCCTTAAAAACAGTTCTGCACCACTGTCATGTAAAGGATCTTTGACAAATGGTTTGCTGTATGTCTGCTGTTTTATAGAAAATCTTTGACTAATGTTTTTCTGTAGGTCCTTAAAACAGTTCTGCACCACTGTCAGATAAAGGATCTTTGACTAATGTTTTTGTTGTAGGGCATCAAAAACAGTAGTGCACTACTGTCTTTTAAAGGATCTTTGACAAATGCATCCATCCACCATCCCAGTCTTTGACAAATGGTTTTGCGGTCGGTCCTTAAAAACAGTTTAGCACCACTGTCATATAAAGGATCTTTGACTCATGTTTTTGTTGTCGGTCCTCAAAAGCACTAGTGCACTACTGTCATATAAAGGATCTTTAGCTAATGTTTTTGCTGTATGTCCTTAAAAACAACAGTGTGTCTGTGTCATATAAAGGATCTTTGTCTAATGTATTTGCCGTATGTCCTTAAAACAGTGGAGCACTACCTTAAAACAGTCATGCACTGTTTTATAGAAGATCTTTGACTAATGTGCTTAGGAACAGTGGAGCACTACTGTCATATAAAGGATCTTTAACTAATATTTTTTGCTGAAGGTCCTTAAAAACAACAACTGGCATATGCACAAAAGCTTTGACTATTGTAAAAGGATTTACATCGGTCACGTAAATATAAATATATAAAGACACATATTCCAGTTTTGATGACTTTAGTATTGTTGTTAAAAACAACAGAGTGCTCCTGCCATATGAAGGATATTTGGCAAGTGTCTTTGACTTGTGCTTTTGCAGTAAGTCCCTACAAACAGCAGGTCACGCCTGTCACATAGAGGAGCTTTGACGAGCGTAAATATATTTATTTATGCTTTATGACTATATATGGCATATGGCAGGACAAAAATATGAAGTTATGGCATCGCCTTGTATTGACAAACAAAAATATAAAATGATGGGGCTGTCAAAGTTAACGTGTTAACCCATGCGATTAATCAAAATGCATAAGTGTGCAAAAATCGTTTGACAGCACTAATATATAATTTTCCGATACAGTATATGCAAAAATACACTGAACATTACAGACTTTAAATTCCAATATAATGAAGACAACATTGACAAAATTATTACATGCACTTTTCCATATATTCCAAGGAATATCTATCACACATTGTTATTGTAAGCTGTAGTGACCCATAACTTAACACCCTCTAAAACAGATTATCAAACTGTGGTAGTGGTACGCAGGCTCCATCTAGTGGTACGCCAAAGAACAACTTGGTTCAAGTACAGTGTTTTATTTTCCGAGACTATATACAGTGTTACTGTTCAAACTAGGGTTGTTTGGTATAGTATCACGATACTAATGAATCATATTCGGTACTATACCACCTCTAAAAAGCACCGAACCCCACACCCCTGCCCCTCTGTCGTCGTCGTCGTCACGTCATGACATTGCAGGTTTACGAGCAGAGGAGCATGTTCGGCAGCGCACAATCACGGAGTACTTACAAACAGACAAGTGTGTAGACAGAAAAGGGAGAACGGACGCATTTTAGCTTAAAAACTAACGATAAAGGTGAAGCTATACCAATGAAACGCCCTCAGGAACAGGTGCTTTAAGACATGGCTAGCGAGCTAGCGGCTAAAGTCCAGCCGCAGTCGGCAGTGTTGTAGCTACTTCTAAATCACTAATCCTCGTCTCCATGGCGATAAATAAAGTCCGTTTCTTACAAGTGAGGAATAGCTAAACATGCTTCACTTCACTCAAAATGTAAACAAACGCCCTGGGTGGATCTACACCTAACAGCCACTGTAATGATAACAAGTACAAGAGCGTATCTAGCGGCTACGTACTATTACATCGATATTTTTTAGCATCACAAAATCTTTTTTCGTTTAAAAAAAATTCATATTATGTTTATAAACTCAGGAAATATGTCCCTGGACACGAGGACTTTGAATATGACTAATGTATGATCCTGTAACGACTTGGTATCATATCGATACCTAAATTTGTGGTATCATCCAAAACTAATGTAAAGCATCCAAACAACAGAAGAATAAGTGATT
>NC_084755.1:23898899-23941399 GCF_033978785.1 Entelurus aequoreus | reverse complement strand
ATAAACCACTTTGGCCACGGACATCGGCATGGCTCCCGTGGACAGCAGGAAGGTGGACAGAAGAAACCAAATCCACCGCGGGAACAACATCCACCACATTGCGCCCGACACTCTCGGGAAGAGACGACGAATGGAAAGTCCTAGTTGGGAAAAGCAGCCTTGAAAAGTCCTGAAAGTTGCATAAAAGTCGAAAAGAGTGTCTGATACTTTACGACGCGCGCAAGTGGGAAAAAAAGATGGACGGAGTGAGCGAGCTGCAGAGCAGACTGACTTACAGTTAACTTCATTCAAAGACGTTTGCGCACACATTTGGAGTGCGGCGCAGCCTTAATTAACCCTTAGCGTGCACATGTTAATGCGCAATAAAACAGCCGCGCAAATGCGTCTGGACTTTTAAAAATGTGCATTTTTGTTACTTGCATGACGACATTCTGCCTTTTTACTGCCGTGGCCAAAGAAGGGATTATTGATGCATCGCAACATATCATAGCAACCTCCATGGAATGGTGCCCTCTCATGGATGACACTGAAAAGGACAACTGCCTCCACTGAGGGCTGCATCCTGACAAATCTAAAGATGTAATGATGTTAAAATTATGTAAATATTTAATAAAATAATGTGTTCCATCAATAATTATTGAACCGTTTCCCCCTCATTTTTAGGCTCTGTCTACATTAAGCTGGATAACCCCTTAAACGAATAATTATTTAGCCTAAGCATCGTGTCAGCCACACTAAACCATCGTTTAAGGCAGGCGTGTCAAACGTACTGCCATATTTGCCAACCCTCCCGATTTTCCCGGGAGACTCCCGAATTTCAGTGCCCCTCCCGAAAATCTCCCGGGGCACCCTTTCTCCCGAATTTCTCCCGATTTCCACCCGCCCCCAAAAATATTGGGGGCGTGCCTTAAAGGCACTGCCTTTAACGAAACCTTCACCACTTAACAGCCGCATGCTGTCCAGGCGTCCGCTTTTCCTCCAAATAAACAGCGGCCCTGTCACATAATAATGTGGCGTTGGACGGGTTTAACAATGGTCTTTACTAGAAGATGTCAAGAAATGCTGACACGTTGCTTCAAACTGGTTCAATGATAACGCAAGGCATACTTGGTCAACAGCCATACAGGTCACACTGAGGGTGACCGTATAAACAACTTTAACACTGTTACAAATATGCGCCACACTGTGAACCCACACCAAACAAGAATGACAAACACATTTCGGGAGAACATCCACACCGTAACACAACATAAACACAACAGAACAAATACCCAGAATCCCTTGCAGCACTAACTCTTCCGGGTCGCTACAATAACATCTACGGCTTTTGGAGCTCAGTGCACAACTGCACACACGACAAGGAGACGAAGCAGAAGAACGAAGAAGAGACATGGGAGACGACGAGTAAGAAGAAGAAATACGCTTGCAAGTTCCAAAATGATTGGAAAAAATAATTTCATTTCATCCAGAAAAGCTCAAAGGGGAAGGAGTATGCTGCTTGCCCCCCCTCCATCTCCCGAATTCGGAGGTCTCAAGGTTGGCAAGTATGCGAAACGGCCGAACAGGTTTTATCCGCCCCGCGGGATGAGTTTGCGAAGTATAAAAATGAGCCGAAATTTTGAAATGAAAGAAACAGCTGGGCCCTGCAATGAGGTGGCGACTTGTCCAGGGTGTACCCCGCCTTTCGCCCGAATGCAGCTGAGATCGGCTCCAGCACCCCTGCGACACCGAAAGGGACAAGCGGTAGAAAATGGATGGCTGGAAGAAACAGCTGTTCTAAATGTGTCCACTAGATGTCGCAATAGCAATTATTTGTATCTTTTGTAAATGATGCTACATATGTACAAACAAATAAACCACATGATGTTGTGCACCAGTCAAGGAAAATGATCAAACTACATAAATAACATCCTGTAATTTCATTTTGAAACTATTTTTTTTGTCTTGATAGATTGAAAATTGACACCACTGAGTTGACTGATGAACATAATCACATAATTTATTCAGAAAGTATAAATAACGACAAATAATGATAGAATACTATTAACCGCAACATGTAAGTGTAAAAAAAACAACAACATTATGATTTGTACATTTTCAGAATGTGCTTGTTCTATTTTTAAACAAAGAAAACAATCTGAAGATGTCTTTATTTTTAAGTTATCGTGCCGTGATTTTACCAGCCCGGCCCACTTGAGAGATTTTTCTCCATGTGGCCCCCGATCTAAAATGAGTTTGACACCCCTGGTTTAAGGTCCCCCTCCTCGGACAATTTTTTACACGGGTAAGTGCGCCGTGTATTTCTTGAATCTCCGGCTCTTAGCTTTGTATACACTCATCGATTGTTTACAAACTGAGTTCGGAGAGGAAGTGACGTCAGAAAGAACGCACCACAGCCAACTTCATAACAACCGGAGCTAACCACTGGAAAGATGGAAGCGAGTCATTCAGACATGCTTGTGTTTCTCATTCTTCAACATGTACAGACGCTTGTGGAAATCACACATGAATACCTTAAGAGAAAGTGATTGCAGCTATTTGGGATACAACACTTTTCAGACGGCAAGAGAACTATCGAATGTCAACGAGAATGCGGGCTCCCGTGGATGTGATAAAAAAAAGGCAGTCGAGGGAAGACTAGGGAAAACAGCGAATGCTTTTGGACTGGCAACGCAGACTGTATCAGATACTGTGGGCCATGTATGTCGCGGACTCAGCGTCTAGGTCCAGAGTATATAAAGTCACCAAAAAGGAATTGACAATGAAGGTGAAGGCAAAAGAGTGAGGAGTGTCCTGACCAGATATCTAGATCCTTAGATTGATTGATGTAAAATGTTCTTTAACACATTGTTTACTTCAACATGTCCATTAAAGATTTGATTAATTTATGATGTCTCAGGTGTGATTCACTACAATAGATCCCCACAGAACACTGGATTCCAGTTAATTGAAATACCACAACACTGGATATTGTTCAGATAAGTTACATTAAATTTAAGAACTCGTACACAAAGCAACACTGGAGGTGACTATGACGTGCGCATTTTCTGCGCATGCGTACTAGGTCGCGTTGTGCCGGCGGACGAAGGGGCGGAGGGGGTCTTAAACGACCATTGTGTGTGTGTGGACAAGGATAAAGTTAGGTGGGATTTACCCTGGATAACCTTAGAAGGGGCCTGAAGGCAAAACTGTCTCCACTGAGGGCTGCATCCTGAAAAATCTAAAGATTTAATGACGTTAAATTTAAATATTTTATAATATTAATGTGTATAATATAATGATGTGTTTTATAAATAATCATTGAATCTTTTCCCCCTCGTGTTTTAGTACGGGGGTCAGTAATCAGCGGCTCTAGAGCCGCATGCAGCTCTTTAGCGCCGCCCTAGTGGCTCCCTGGACCTCTTTCAGAGATGTTTGAAAATGGAAAAAGATTAAGATTAAAGATTAAAGTACCAATGATTGTCACACACACACTAGATGTGGTGAAATTTGTCCTCTGCATTTGTCCCATCCCCTTGGGGAGCAGTGGGCAGCAGCGGCGCCGCGCCCGGGAATCATTTTGGTGATTTAACCCCCAACTCCAACCCTTTGTTGCTGAGTGCCAAGCAGGGAAGTTATGGGTCCCATTTTTATAGTCTTTGGTATGACTCGGCTGGGATTTGAACTCCAACCTACCAAGATGAAGAAAACATTTTTTTTTTGTTTTAATATGTTTTCTGTAGGAGAACAAACCTGACACAAACCTTCCTAATTGTTAGAAGTCCCACTGTTTATGTTATACATGCTTCACTGATGAGAGTATTTGGAAAGCACGGTTTTGTCCTACTAATTTCAGCGCTCCTTAAACTCACCGTAGTTTGTTTACACATACAACTTTCTCCGAAGCTGCCACAGAAAGACGTGTTTTATGCCACGCCTTCTTTGTCTCATTTTGTCCACCAAACGTTTTGTGCTGTGCGTGAATGCACAAAGGTGAGCTTTGTTGATTTTATTGATTTGCTGGAGTGCTTATCAGGCATACTTGGTCAATCCATGACTGCAAGCTAATCCATGCTAACATGCTATTTCGGCTAACTGCATGTACATATTGCATCGTTATGCCTCGTTTGTAGGTATATTTGAGCTCATTTGATTTCCTTTACTTATGTCCTCTGTGTATTTAATTTATATTTGCATGTCTCATGACACATTCATTATCTGTATGTAATTTACAATATTTTAATATTTTAGATTGAAAAATACTCTACCAGCTTGCAAAGATTGTAATAAATCCATTAGATGAAGACACCCTGCCGTTTCCTTTAACATGGACAAACACATCTATACCTTTGGCCATTCTGAGCCAGTAATTTCCAGGAGTTATTTCATCCTTTAAAAAGCCTCCGTTTTACTAATGATTTCCAATGTTGCAAAAATGTGTAGAAGAAATATTACATTTCAACATTTTTGTCAACAAAGATTTGCGTCAGCCTTTGATAGTAGGCTACTATAGCTAATATAGACACTTACATCATGTGTTGCCTTCATTATAACACTTATATAAGGCTTTTAATTTTTTGCGGCTCCAGACTGATTTGTTTTTTTTAATTTTTGGTCCAACATTTTGGGTTGTTGACCCCTGTTTTGGTACAAAACATGCATCAAATTAAAGTTAAATAAATTAATGAATGACAGGGTGCTTCTTATCACATTTTCCTGCAAACTTATTCCAAACTCGTTCCTGCTCTGTCCCTGATAAGAGCATTAAAACAAAAGTCCCTCTTTCCAGGTAGACGTACTGAGTTTAGACCAGTGGTTCTTAACCTTGTTGGAGGTACCGAACCCCACCAGTTTCATATGCGCATTCACCGAACCCTTTTTAGTGAAAAATATTTTTTTTTTACTGGTGCACAAAATGAGCCGTGCACGAACATCACCTTGTTCAAAGAACAAAACCTACACAGTCCAAGAACTCACAACAAATTACACACCTGCAAATCAGATGGAAAATTAGAGGGAACATTGTTTGGGGGTATCCATAATACGCCGATAGGGAGAAGTTTTTATTACACGATGAGTCGGGTGTGGCTTGATGGCGGAGGCTCCACCAAACCCCTGAGGCCGATTTTTGTTCTCAGAATACAATGTCTTTCCTATTAAAATGATTTAGTCCAAAACATTATTCAAATGAAATTTATGTTTCAGTGAATTAATAAAAAAATAAAAATAAAAATAAAGATTTTAAACTGATAAATACGTGTAAAAAAAAAGGTCTTTCATTTATCCGTTATTTTCACTATAAATTACCTTTATTATTTACATTTAGGCGATTTGTGTTTGGCGTGTGGCACATTGGAACATTTTCACTTTGTCCCTAGCAGGCAAAAAAGTTTGGACACCACTATAATAGTGCATCTCAATAGATTCAAATATTTAAAAAAAAAACACTTTATTTTAGTAGTTCAGTTCAAAAACCTAGAATTAATTTCGTTGAATGAAATTATTCAAGAAATGATTTATTGATAATTCTAAAGATTGTAGTTTGAAAGCCCAAATTTTGAAAATAGTATACAGTTAAATATAGTTAACTACTACTCAAATATGTATACACATATATTCACATACAGGTTTATTTATAGACAAAGCATTTTGTTATTAATAACTATTATATTTCAGATATTCCTTTACATTACAACACATTTTTTTGCTAGATTTTTCCCATTGTAAGCTGTTTTTTTTGTTGTTTGTTTAATTTTATTCCTTCAATGTGCACGTTTAAAATTCACCCAGTTTGCAAACGGCCCACGGGCTGCACTTTAGACAACATTGCATTAGGGGTATGTGAATAGACCAAAGGCCATGTCGACTCCAAACATGTATTCTTTCCTGAGAATAACATGTGACAATATGGGTGGTCTTATATTCGAGGTCAAGAGATTTAGACAAGTGAAACCAGCAGGTGGTTCCAAACGACTTCTGCTGAAGCAAGTCAGAGCTCTTCTTCTTGTCACACACGCACTAGTGACCTCAAAGGGAAACTGCACTTTTTCAGGGAATTTTGCCAATCGTTCACAAACATTATGAAAGGCATGACGACGGATGGATTTTTTTTTAATGCATTCTAAATATTAAATACATGTTAATAAAAGTCTTCTTACAGCGGAGCCAATGGGAGGTCCTCTATTCCACACATAAAATCTGATAAATAACCATTCAAAAAGCGCAGACAATACTTAATTTACATTTGGTGACTTCAATATTAACAAAGTATTAGTGGTATTGTTATTATAAGCGCTAACACAGATAAACAATTTATAGTGGCGATGTGTCCGTATGTTTACATCATCCAGTGGTCAGCTGCTTCCTCGCTTCCTTGCTCCCTGTTGTCATGATCTGTGGTCTGGATCATGTTTTTGTTATTTCCTGTTAGTTTTAAGACTCCAAGTAGTTCCTGTTTTTGTACGTCCTTGTTTGTTTTAGTTTCCATGGCGACTGATTAGTTTCACCTGCCTCATGTGTTCGGGACACGCACTTGCTCTAATCAAGAGACTATTATTTAAGCCTGTCTTTGCCATTTCGTCGGCCTGGCGTCATTGCTCTTTTCATGCCACAGTTGCATGCTTGTTTCATGCTTAATTCATGCTGCTCGTTCCATGTCCGATTCCAAGTTTTTGCTAGTTATTTGTTTCATGCCACAGTAAGTCTTGTTTGTTCTATGTCCATAGTTCAGGCTAAGTGTTAGCGTCTATGTTTCCTGCGTTAAGTTTTTTGTTCTTTAGCCTCTCGTGCAATCGGCACGCTTTCCTTTTGTTTTAGGTCCTGTCTTTTGTCATGTGTAGGATTAATTAATTAATAATTATGTTCCTACCTTCAAGTCCTGTCCGGAATAGTCCGTTTGCGTCCTGAGAGAACAAACCTCGCAGTAAGCTGCGAAAACCCCCCCGTTATGACGCCTGTAAATTCATTGTAGATCATAAATCATGCATGTCACCTGGAAATTAGATGGTTGAGAACATAATCCAACAAGTTGGTAAACTTTGACCGCCATGTAGGACCTGGAACTAACGAGAAAGACATGAAAAGCGCTTGGTACCCCCACCATGTTTCTTTGCAAGGATTAGATTAGAAACATTCTTCATATACATGGGACTATATGAACATCCCAGCAGTCTGCATCCTAATGACAACAGACATTGTACAGTAAGTGATTTTTTTATTATGTTTCTTGGCTCTCATAAAGTCTGCAGTGAGTAATAATCAGTGACGAAAAAAGAAAAAAAAAAGAAAACATTGTGATGCATTTTTGAAAATAATTATTTAAAATATGTAAATATTAAATATTATACATGTGCCCGTTACTACATTACATACACACTTAAATTAAAACCCTAATGGAGGTGTTTGAATGTTTTTAAGAGCTCTATAGGCTCCATTGTAAGGAGACATTTGATCGCATTTATTTATTATTTAGAATGCATTAAAAAAAATAGCATCCATCATCATGGATGCTATTTTTTCACACTGATTGATTAATTGATTGAAACTTGTATTAGTAGATTGCACAGTACAGTACATATTCTGTCCAATTGACCACTAAATGGTAACACCCGAATAAGTTTTTCAACTTGTTTAAGTCGGGGTCCACGTTAATCAATTCATGGTATCAATGGCATCACCTCTTAAAAGGCACACATATAGACAGGTCAGAGATGTTACATTATTGCTATTTTTTCATAATGATTGAAAAAAAAAGTGCAGTTCCCCTTTAAGAGATGTAGCCATGACAAAAAGTTATGATGCTAATTTTTGAAATATTGCTAAACAATACAGCTAGGAAATATGATTTTTAGAAGTTGTAATCTAATCTCTATATTTTAGTATTTTTTATCTTAAAACATTGTTTTTTCCCCCAAAAACAGGTCTTGAAAAATATTAGTTACCTTAAATGTGGGTGAATACGGTAGATGATTTTAATTTTAACTGTTGTGTCTGAAAAAAGCTACTGTTGCTTTTTTGTTTGTTTCAGAATAACATTAATGTAATGTAATGCAATGTAATGTAATGCGATGTGCACACTTTACTTGCATTCGTTAAGATCGGTAGATGGCACCAGTTTTTTTTTGGAGGCTGCAGTGAAAGTGTAATCAATGAACACATGAAAAACGTTACACATAAAAAATAAAATTATTCTGTAGAGCACACACTTTAAAACATGACTATGTAACACTATCCTGTGGTGTTTTTTTGTTTTTCTACTGTAGAACTTAACTGCCATTTTTGGTTGACTTATTATCCTTCGGGGTACGTTATTGCACTTTAAGGTGCTCCTTTTCAACAAATACTCCAAGTATCTCGTAAAACATGACCCACTTCCATATATTTCTGCCATATTATGTCTCGTTTGTGTGCAATTCCCGAAATTCAGCAAGTACATGTTGCATATTTCACATTCTCAAATCAAGGTGGGCTTGTCTTTCAATGCAAAAGTTAACCTTTTAAGACCACCTGACCTCAGTACAGAGGGCAGTGTAGTTGCATTTGCGTTGCTAGGGTAACTGCAACGCAATGACACTGACGCACAGAACTGGAATAAAATATCAGCTTAAAAGCTTAACCAAACCAATTCCAACCACAACTTAATACTCCATCTTTCTTTTTTTGTGTAATGTTCTAATCTGTTTGTTTTGCCTGCAAGATGTGTTGCATGCCAATAAATAAATAAAAAACGAGGCAGCAGTTTGGACACCCTTACAAGTAGTTAATATATGTTTTACATCTACAGTAACCATTAAAGGCTTCTTTTTAGTTTGATACTACGATCAAACAGCTGCTGTGTGATAAGCACAATACTTACAGTATTAACATTTTTTAGGGCAACAACAAAAACTATATACCATAAACTATACGCTGCAGTCATTTAATGTCTTGGACTTGAAACTGCAATTGTATGCTCAGAAATGTGACAATGAAACAAGATACAACAATTGGACAGCTGTTATCATAATCAGCTCATTTTTAAATGTTGCTATACAAATGTAATTTTAGTATCTAAACCAATATTTATTAACAAACACAAAAGTAACAAAAATTGGTACTGTATTGGTTTAAATGTGAAGGATACCCATCCCAGCAGGCACGAGACATTAAAGCAACGTAGAGAACTTGTTGAATTAGGTCCTGATGTTAAGCAACTCAAACATTACGTTGGAACGACATGCTTTTTGACGACGTTTAATCAACGCTCGGTTCTGACGTTGATCTGACCATTGAATTTTGGTCATTTCCCAACCAATATCCTACAACACAGTTATAACATTGGAACAACATGCTTTTTGACGACGTTTATTCAATGTTAGGTTGTGACGTTGATTTGACCATTGAAATTTAGTCAACCAACAACGTGGATCCAATGTTCGTCCAACATTGTCTCAATTTACAAATACAACTATTTTGCAACATTGTTTCAAAGCCAGTTTTAAAGGACATGTATGTATAATCAACGTTGTATCAATGTCTCGTGCCTGCTGGGATCCTTAGCTGGTATGATAACAATGTCGCTATACCTTGGTTAATATGCACGTCACAGCATGCATGGAACGTTTTTGGACGGTTTTTAGGTGTTTTTTAGAGCTTTATATGCGGAAAAGCTAAATCCATATTACCTGCATTGTTTACCGCTTCACAATTTAGAACAGGGGTGTCAAACATATGGCCCGCGGCCCGGATCAGGCCCGCGAACAGGTTTTATCCAGCCCACAAGATAAGTTTGCCAAGTATTAAAATGAGTAGCTGTTCTAAATGTGTCAACTGGATGTCACAATTGCAATTCTGTTTGGCAAGCAAACAGTTTATACCAAGGCCAAGCAAAGGGTACACAGTAAAGGGTGACTGTGGCTCCTCCTCGACCCACATGAAACTTAAAACATGCCGTTTTATGTCTTCTGCTTCGAACACATTGTTATTTGACTCCCCCAAAATGTCTCTGTCAAACACAAGAAAAGTGAACTCAAACCCTTTTGAATAGTTTTTACCTCCGTTTCTTACGGTTTGTTGAGTTAGCACTGGATTGATACGTGGACATGACAAAGGAGGTATTGGATACCTCGAAGAGTTTACATGTTGTGTTTTTTGTTCAATCCCAGAAAGACTGTGACTTAAAGTTTAATCCTGGCTTTGTAGATACACTGAGACAGTCTAAGCTCATTGTGTTTTTGAAGCTGCACCAATTTCCTCAGATTTTTCAACAAACTTGAAGTGTTTTGTTCAGAGGATTATTTGTGATTTGTCCGTTTTCAGAATGGGCTTGTTCTATTTTTGGCCAAAGTAAAACAAAGAAAACAACCCGGAGTTGTCTTTATTTTGAAGCTATCATGCCATGATTTTACCATTACGGCCCTCTTGGGAGTAGATCTTCCTCCATGCGGCCCCTGAGATACAATGAGTTTGACACCCCTGATTTATAATGTACAGAAAAGACAAATATGTGTTCTTGTCTCACATAATGATCGTGAATAATGTACAAAATTCCAAAAAAGGTGCAATGATTATTTGATTTCATATTATCAAGTACAATTCCAGTCGTCTTATATTCGGTTCAACGTGATATTAGTCCAAACAGCTTGAGGTCATTCTATCGACAGCTGCTGTGTGCTCCTCTTGAGCCAATTCTAAGAAGAGCAGCCGAGCAGGGGTCTTTCAAACCAAAACACTTTGTCCTGCTGGTTGGCTCGACTCTGAATTTGGAATGGTGACGTAATATTTTGTGTTTTAGGAACAGAACTGATCTAAACAGTGTTTGCCAACCTCCAAAAGCCTACAAACACAATGTTCACACGGGAATGTATTAATGTCAAAGTCAAGAATTAGATAATTTACGCGTTTCATCCACATGGCAACAAACACACATTGACGTACGTGATGGTGTTTTCTCGTGCCTCCACCCGCCAAACCCGGCACCCCTAACCCTCACCTTCAAGACCCTGCATTCCCAGCATAACTGAGCAGACATATTGAATAAATATGTGTAATTTGTCAAATAGTTTGTCTGCAAACAGACCTTGACTTTGGCCTTGTGCACACGTCTCCTTGAGTTCACTCTTTTACTGACCATCCTGATTAATACTTTTATTTAATTACCTGACAATTTTTCTATAGTGTGTTGTTTACAAAAGCAAACAACCATCAGGCTACCGAATAATGCCAAGTCGTCTTTGTGGTTTGGGTAAATACTGTAAATTCCCAAACTACAACCAAGTTAATTTATGATTATTTACATGCACACAGTGCCTTATGGCAGTTTTTCTCAAATGGTGGAGCAATGTGATGCCAGGGAGCACGCGTGACCACCGAAAACATGCTTTATCAGTATCATGCTTCAAACTCCGCTTTTCGAAAAGCTGTGCACTGCAAAACGTGCTCATTGAAGCCAATCATCTTGACTTTCTATTTTTTATTTATAAAAAATAAATCTGCACATATTATTGCAGGGGTGTCAAACTCATTTTAGCATGGAGGAAAATCTGTGCACACCGGGCCGGACTATTAAAATCAGGGCATTAAAACTAAAAAATAAAGACAACTTCAGATTGTTTTCTTTGTCTTACTTTGGCCAAAAATAGAAAAAACACATTCTGAAAATATTACAACAAAAATATAGAAAAAAATACTGGCAGCGGTAACGTTTAGATCCATGAAGGAAAGAAAAAAGTGAATGAATGTTTATAACTGAATACATTTACATAGGCATTAAAATGTGTTTTCTTTTGTATTATTTTTTTTAATGAATTAAGTAACGTTTATGACAACCTTTATCCAAAACACAATATAGAATGTGAGATATAACAGGATAATGCATACATTTGTCATTTGTTTTCAAAACGGTTACAAAAAAGTGGGACCCCAAATATTTACTGTGGGACCCCATTTTGAAAATTCCTAACGCGAACACTGATGGAGTATTGGAGTGTGCAAAACAGCAGCAGGCGGCTGCGGCCTGTGGGCCGGTTCTAATACTAATCAAATACATAGATAATTCATTGATTTTGACACATAGGTATTATTGCATTCGTTTTTATTTTGTAGGTTAAAGTGTTATGTAGTATGCGTCTGAGTTAATGTTGCAGATTAATATGTATTTAATATTATTTATTGAGTTTATATCATTGTATTTTTCAGTATCAAATGGCTCAAGTTGGTCAAAAAATGTTTATAGTTTAAATAAGGATTTTTTTTCCCGCAAATTGATGCACTTTAAATCTTTACCATAACAGACTAAAAATCAATGTTAAAACAATGTGATCTATGTTTTCTTTATCATTTTTGTTTTCTTAAATGTTAATGATACAATGTTATGCAGAAGTGTACTTACAATTGTGTAGACAAACACAGCGGAGAGTGGGGCGGGGGCACACTATGTTTTCTCCTTCCTAGGGGGCGTAGCAGAAAATTATTGAGAAGAACGGCATTATGGGATGGTGACTTTGGAGGTAAGTTTGTAATTAAGTTACACATCAATGCAATGCATTTCTATTTAAATAGCATTGGTGCACGTATTTGTGCGGCTTTACAAATTACACATGGTAAAAAAGTTACCTAACCTGGTAACGTTTTTACAGCATTTAACAGTAAAATACTGTAATCAAAATGTACTGTAACATTGCAACAAATACTGTAATCATAGCAAACTACTGTAAATTCAAACAGATTTGTCTCTTAATGGGTTCCGTAGGCTATGTTGCACACTCTTGTACACTAGGTGGCGGTATGTTGTTAAAACAAAAGTTCAATTAACAATAGAATTTAGTGCTGTCAAGTTATTAATTTTTTCATCAATTAACCACTTTTGAATATGGATTAATCATGATTATTCAAAGATTACTGCTCACTTTAATTTAAAATTAACTTTAAAAAAAACTGCAATATTTTGACACTAATGCAATTTCATTGTCAAAATGTGATTCAGGAATAACTTTTCAAAATGTTCCAGGCTACTTGAATGCACTACATTTATTTGCCCAATACTTGGTAACAGCTTAATCTAATGTCCAGTCAGAGTGTATTTGATTAAGCTCATTATATACATTATCAAGGCCATAATTTTTGGTGATTAATCACAAGTTATTTTTTGACAGGTCTAACAAAATTATAACCGTGACGATACAGCATTTAGTTATACTTTTATTGTAATTAACTGTAAAATCACAGCTCTGCAGTTACAGTAAATTGCTATAAAGATATTTCACAGTAAACTACTGAAAATGTTACTGTGAAAGTATTGCAATTATTAGACCGTAAGTTGCAATGAACATGCTTACAGTGCAGCAAGGGCCCCAAGTCCAAGAAAAGTAAAAACCTGTCTCCATTTGTAAAATACTCTTAGCCAAACTGCTACTTGTGTCATATTAGAGACTGGTAGAGCTGATTTAAAACAATAACTGACTGTTCATGCTATAAGCACATTATAAGCACCTCGCTTGTAAATAAAAGAGAGGGCCACTTCCAGCCACAGCGGGGCCCTAAGCAAAACACCGCTGGACAGTCTATCATGTGCAGGTAAATGTGTGTCCACTAAAATAGTCACATTATGTATGAAACATTAAAAATGTTGCAAGTGCAGTTCTGCAACACGCAGTCACAATGAATAACTTGATTTTAAACATTTCTTAAACCATCCCGTGAGATGATGCAATATTATGGCTCCCTGGTTTGCATTGCCGGAACATCTGCTCGCCACATGCACTCACATACAAGTGTATCACTACGACGTAGGTGTTGTTTGTGTTCTTTACATCACAAAGGGAACATAACAAAATGTCTCCAAAAACACATGTAGGTGATTTGGGGTTAAGAGAAAATGTACTGCAGTGACTTGTTGTGCAAAACCTGCACAGGTCAAATGTGAGGAAGACAGCTGGGGGGGTTTGAAATGTGCAATCAGCGTAGACTCCATGCATGGTTTCATATGCGGTAAACCTCTGGGTTGGAATATTTGAATATATTGTTTTTTCTTTTGGAGTTATGTTCCTTACTTTGATGGTGCAAGGTGTGACTGTGACATGAAAAAAAATCTGAAATCTCAAAAATATATTTTGAAAAAAAAAACAACTTTTATATCGTTATCAATTGATTCACGGCCTGATTGCGGAAATTATTGGCTAAAATAAATATTCTCAGAGCTAGAGCATAAAAACCCTGTTGACCTCCTAAATAAGTCTTCTAGACGCGCAAAAACATCCACATAGTCACTTTTACACTTGTTTAATCCAATGTAGTAATGCTACCTGAAGCTGAGCCACTCAGTGGCCATGATACTGATTGGTTTGGTCTGATCTAGTGGCCAATACTACTGTACTAGTGCTGACAATGCAGTTCTTTACGCCATTGTTATGCTTTAAAATGCTTAGTTTAGCCCAGAATGACATGCTTTAAAAAAATATATTGCGTGATTTGATTTTGACACATAGGTATAATTGCATTCGTTTTTATTTTGTAGGTTAAAGTGTTATGTAGTATGCGTCTGAGTTAATGCTTAGTTTAGCAAACTCTGAAGCACGACTGATATATACTTTTACTAATGGAAATTACACCACCTCCCATTTTGAATTTTCACAGTCCATTCTTTAATGCTGCAAAATATAGTATCATCTGCAGTCAATCATAATAAGTAATAAAAAGGCAATACATAGGGTTTGGCTTTATACAGGTTAAAGGTCATTCAGGAACCTGGAGAACCTGCACCTAATATTTTATGATTAAGATGCCTATGTATCTTTTTTAACCTGTAAATTAATAGAACATTCTAAATAAGTCCAAATTCGGCACCTAATTCAACTTTAATACTAGGGAAACATGTTATAATTCCATTCTGGAAAAAGAATAATTGAAGCCCACAGTGTGTGTGTGTGCCAACTGGAGATGACTGACTGGTTCAGGTTAGTGACTTCAGAACAGTGAACTTTGACTTCAATCTGACTTGAATAGGGGTTAAAAGGGTGTGTCTCCTAGCAATTATTAGACAGACACGATTTAAAAAGGAATGAATCTTTACTTCCCTCTAGTGGCTGTCAAGTTGGTTTTCAATTATGAAAAACCAAAAACTACAAACCCCACATTTTTGTTTTTGTTCCCATTTTTCTGGTGTTGAACGTATCTTTTTCGAAATACACAAAAGGCTGATTCCTCTCAAATATTATTTACACGTGTTGAAATCTGTCAGTGAGCGCTTCTCCTTTTGCTGAGATAAACCCTACAAGGGAAGCATAAGAGGCTGTTTGGACAGCAGGATTATTTCACAGGTGTGCCACTGAAGAAAATGTGCAGTTTTATCAGACCATTTGCTTCAGACAATGCAACACATCTCTTTGGCATAGTTGATCAGGTTGATTGTGGTTTATGGAATGTCGGTTTTCTACTTTTCTATGGCTGTGCTAAGTTCCTGGATATTGGAAGGAACTAAAATGATCATGCTTCAACATTTCCTGTGATGGTCGCGGATGAATGGAACACCTGAGCTGTGTTACACATTTGAGTTCAGGTCATGAAACAGTGTTATATTTGTTCAGTTTACAAGAGTAGCAACCTTAATCATGAAGGACTACAAAGTAGGCGAGGAGATGAAGCCATTCATCATGCTTTATCAAAGAACACACAGGTCTCCAAAACAAAACAAAACAGCTTCAGCAGTGCCTACGATTACATCTGCAAGTACACAGGATGTATCGTTTATAAAAATATCAGACTCTGGATGCATAGGTTAGGTCAAAATGTCATCTGCTTTTCCTATAGAATGATAAACAACCCTACAAATACTGTTAGTCCTTCATCAAACATACCTCTCATCCGCCTCACTTGTCTTTGCTTCAATAAAGCCTTCGACTCACATTGTCTTTACCTCAAATTGCACTTTTCTTCATCTGTTCCAGCTTACACCATAAATGTTTTGACACAAACACAACAGGCCTACCTGGTTAAAAGAAGAAAAAAAAACCTATGCTTATTAATAAAAATATATATTGTCAACCATAGAAATACAAGTAAGAGCTTCAGGTATACCTTTGAACAGTAAACAGTTATTACTGGGAGAGGAACTTTTCGATTGTAGGATGTGCAATGTCAGGAAAATGGGCCCCACCTTTAAAAGAATGCAATGATGGAAGCAGCATAAGAATTCTCATTTAACAGAAGTCGGTGCTCCACGTGCCCTCTTCAAATATAGTAAGTATTAATAATAATATAATAATAATATAATCATCCAGTGCAGGTTAAAGTAATGTCAAACTAGTGTTATCTCGTAAAGCTACCATTTGAAATAAAATAACAGTTATTAAAAAGAAACAATGTCCGCCAAAACGATGTAGATTGTTCATAAACTCACTTTTCTTTGAACGATATAGTTGGAATAATTGAGCATTTGCTTCCACGGTTCCGCATGTCTTAATAAGCGGGTTATTAAAATACAACTGAAAACTTGCACAGTTGCATTCCTTTCTGATAGAGTTTGCTCATTCTTCGATCCAATGAGCTGATTCAGCAGAACTGGTTTCTAAAATTGTCAACAAAAGCCTCATACCAAAAAAAGGTCCAATTCACCAAATAACTTTAAAGATGAAAATAACTGTTCCTTTCTACAGTTTTTTTCATGTCCACTCGTGTGTAGACAGCAGCTAAAATGACCAATCCAAAAAAAGATCACGAAACTAATAGAAGTCCCCTCGGCAGCAAAGACACTAAAGCGACACCATGTATGACAGTGTGTAAGTAAGCCAATTGGAAAATGTTTCAACAAGAAAACCAGACTAAAATCAGACCTTTGTCCAAAGTTTGCCGATTGAGACGTCCAAATAAGGCTATTGCAGAAACCCGTTCAGTCAACAGAATAACAGGCCAAAGTCCCTGACCTACTCCATGTTGTTCCTCTGAATCCTTGGCACAAAGTGCACTGGGAAGAAGAGATGGGGCCAAATATCCAAGCCGCCGTGGATCAGGTCTCTAACAGCTCGTTGGGAACACTAAAGCAGCGAAAGGGCCAGGAACAGGACAATAGCTGGCGAACTTGATAAATGAAATCCCATTCAGGAAATTTGGCAGAACACCCCAGCTGAACAAAGCTTGACAAGAGATCTGGCAGGCAACTGGGTAATGGCTGCTCAAGGGGCAGCTACACAAGCCCATTAGAAGCAGGGAAACTCTGTTGGGGTGCACTAGTAGGTGAGGCGGGAGGCCTTCATGTTGTAGCAGGGTCTGTCGGTCAAGCTCCCTGTGCTGGAGAAGGACAAGCCCTCAGATTTCTCCAGGACAACCTCCAGCTCCTGGAAGTCCTGCAGCCGGGCGACATCTTTGTCCTGGTCATAGAGAAGTCAGTCATTGAATGTTGCAGCAAAAAATGCAGAGGCAGCACATTTCCACTTGTATCAAAAAATAAATAAATTGGGTAAAATAGTCACAAACTTTGTAAAAATTAAGCCTGTTTTACCTTTCTCAACATAGTGTTTGGCAGCTTGCGGATCTTCTCCACATGCTCCGTACTGATGTCCAGCTCACGGCAGCAGACCCTTAGCAGTGAGCGATACGTGAGCTCCTGGCGGTCCAGCTCTACTTCGATGAAGTCGTTCTCCCGCGCGTTTGGGTTCTGAATACGCACCTTCAGTACTAACTCTGCAGGAGAAAAAAGGCTGGGTTCAAGACACTTTCTCCGCAGCCCACACAGTTTTCGCAGTAAACTCATTCATTCAAAGTCAACATTTTTATGCATTCTAAATAGTAAACAAATGCGATCAAAACTCTGCTTAGAATAGAGCCTATGGGAGTCGCTCTATTCTGCCTACAAGGCGCTCTAACATCCAAAAGCCTCCATCAAGGTTTTATATACACACATTCCAAGTACCGTACATATATGTAACGTTGTAACAGGCACATTCATAAACACATTTCATATATATGTATTTTGATCGTTTTAAGCATTCGGCGGGGCATTAATTTAAAAAACGCAGCAAAGTTCTTTTTTTTTTTTAACATAGTAAAACATCACTTACTCTGCTATTTGTCTGCCTACATATTCCAATTTAGATGAATAATGACTCATTATCCTAGCGAAGATAAAAAAGGGGGGTGAACAAGCGCAGACCATGTGTCTTTGTTTATTGCTCGCCATTTCTGGGTCGAAATTAGATGCCAAAGTTGACCAACTCGTTAGATTATGTCTTCATCCTTTCACTATGCAGGTGAAAGGCATTATTTATGATCTAGAATAAACCTTCGAGCTCCGTGGCGTAAAAGCAGCTCACCGCAGATGCTGATGTCAATACAGCCAGCACAAGCTGTTAGCTCCCTCTGATCACGGCGTGCTAAAAAATAGTTTGTAAGTGTTAGCGCTTATAATAACAATATCGCTAATTGTTGGTTAGTATTCAAGTCATGAAATATAAATGGAGTATAGTTGGCACTTTTTTGGATGTTTTTTACAGGGATTTATGGGAGGAATACAGGACCTCCCATTAACTCTGTTATAAGCAGACTTTTATTTCAAGTTAGAATGCATTCAAAAAAATACATCAATCTTCTTGCCCCTAATAATGATTGTGAACAACAGACACAATTCCAAAAAAGTGCAGTTCTCTTTTAAGGGACAATACTATATAAATACAACTTGGATATTTTTTAAAGTAGTTAATATACAGTACATATCCCCAGGCTGAAGACTACATTTTCCGGATGATATATTGTCCCATAAATTGCCGATAAACAATGTTATTGTCAGCATTATTTTAGGATCAAATTAATGTAATCTGCATGTACATGCAACGTAACTAATAATAATAATCCATCCATCCATCCATTTTCTACCGCTTGTCCCTTTTGAGGTCGCGGGGGGAGCTGGAGCCTATCTCAGCTGCATTCGGGCGGAAGGCGGGGTACACCCTGGACAAGTCGCCACCTCATCGGAGGGCCAACACAGATAGACAGAAAACATCCACACTCACACATTAGGGCCAATTTAGTGTTGCCAATCAACCTATCCCCAGGTGCATGTCTTTGGAGGTGGGAGGAAGCCGGAGTACCCAGAGGGAACCCACGTAGTCACGGGGAGAACATGCAAACTCCACACAGAAAGATGGAGTTTGAACTCAGGACCTTCGTATTGTGAGGCACATGCACTAACCCCTGTGCAATAACAACCCTATCAAATGCAAATAACTTGTATTTCTCGTTGAATTTATTGGAATCAGCGCCTTCAAGTCCGAGTCCATAGTTCTCGCCAGTAAAAGGATTGACTGCCATCTCTCTGGGGAGGAGACCTTGCCCCAAGTGGAAGAGTTCAAGTACAATTCTTGTGAATCTGCACCGCTCTTCGGTGCGGTGTCTGCAGTGATGCAAACCTTGTATCAATCCGTCGTGGTGGAGAAGGAGCTGAGCCGGAAGGCAAAGCTCTAATTTTACTGGTCGATCTACATTCATATCCTCACCTATGATTATGAGCTTTGTGTTATGACCAAAAGGACAAGATCACAGGTACAAGCGGACTAATACGTTTTCTCTGTTGTGTGACGGGGCTCTCCCTTAGAAATAGGGTGAGAAGCTCGGTCATTCGGGAGGAGCTCAGAGTAAGTCCACTCCTCCAGTACATTGAGAGAAGCCAGATGCGGTGGTTCGGGCATCTGTTCCGGAGGCCCCCCCAAATGCCTCCCTGGGGGAGATGTTTAGGGGTCGTCCGACCGGTAGGAGACCACAGGGAAGACCCAGGACACATTGGGGGTCTGACGCTGCATCTCCATTACGCCTAGAAATGCGCAGAGCCTAAATATTGCCATAAGAAGCTGGCAATGGAAACACCCATATTTCGAAAAAAACATCTCAAATATCGCTAGAACGTTTTTACGCTCTCATGAGGTGGTTTACAGACGTTTCAATATTGAAGTGTGTCGCAAAAGCATGATGGAAACAATTTTTCACATTTACCGTAGCGGCGTGAGACCAACACAGGACAACTTGTCCAGACGGGTCATCTTGGTCTCGCTTGGGATCGGTTGGTTGTGGGTAGCAAGGCGGCATCCCTAACCAACCGGGCCTTCTCACAGGTCCCTTACCGGCAATAGAGGCCAAGCCGCAAGCTCGGAGAGACCCACATGCCTGACCAATGTCAATGGGGCCCTTGAATCCACAATTAATCCGTGAATTCCTGGTTCACAATTCTTTGCCAAAGATCCCTTATTCGTGGTTGCTGCCTTCGTTTTTTTCGCTCAAGGCAATAGCAGTGGCTGCAATTGTAATCCCAGTTCCAAAACCATGGAATAGCAAAGGGTCCATCTTCCTCAAAGTGGAGTCTCACAAGACCAGATTTTATGAGAATTGCGGATGCAAAACACTCTTTAAGGGTAACACCTACAAGTCACAAATGTACTTTGTTGAAATTTGAGAAATATGTATTTTATTTGGCGAAAAACTGCAATGGAAACGCAGCTTACGTCTCCCAGCTGGCCTGGGAACGCCTCGGGATCCCCCGGGAGCAGCTAGATGAAGTGTCTAGGGAGATAAAAGTCTGAACTTCTCTGCTTAAGCTGCTGCCCTCGCGACCTGACCTTGGTTAAGCAAAAAAAAATGGATGGATGAATGGAATGTATTATCATTGTAATGGGAATGTGAAAAACTTTTAATTATCCTAAATAAGTAAACAAACATAAAAATAAAAGAAAAAAAGACTCAATCGCTGTTAGCAAACCTGCAAATTCAATAAATATTTAACATATCCTGAAGTGCAGTTTTTTCCTAGTTGGAAAAACTGGGTTGGTTTGTTGTCTTTTTTTTGCTGCCATCACTTTCCAACAAATTGTGCATACTGGCTTGTTCGTCCGTATTGATGGGCTGATGTTGCTCATTTGGTTTGAAGCTGAAATATTCCCACATGGTGACATTTGGCTTGGCAATCATCTTTTTCCATCCTAATTTCTGTTACTTTGTGGTGCTTCTCACTAGCGAGTCCCGACTACCGAGGCTCTGTACGTGCAGCCTGTGTGTGCGTGTGTGTAAGATAACAGTCCCTCCTCCGCCCACCAGGACAAAGACCAAGGACGACAAGAGGGTTCACTGCATTCATTTAGTTCTATTGAATAAACGTGCTCAGAGCAATGGACGGAGTGAGCACTATTGCACCCTGTTCAAATGCGAGAGACAAAGAAAACACACACACAAATCTAGTCTAGATCAATACCATTGTCTAAAATGTAATCCTAGAGTACATTATTGCCTCTTGATGAAAAACTCCTGCATATTAAGAGTTGGCACTCACCTTGCACATTGACTGGGAAGGTGCTTGTGAAGAAAAAGGGCTGGAATGCGGGCAAAGGTCCCCCCGGCTGACTGTAGCCTATCTGCTGCGGCACGGACTGCTGCCTGCTCACAGCTGGATTAGCGTTAGTCACAGGCGCTTGGACCTGACCCCCACTGCTGCAAGCCAAACCCGGGCTGTGCGAGGCCAAAGGAGGCGAGCACATGGTTCCGTTGTGTGGCACAGTGTGGTTGACGAGGTGAGGCTCGACCGACAGATCTGCCGGCACCGTGCAGTTTACAACTGTGTGGTTGTTGTGGGGTGGACCATAGACCGGTGTCGCCCCGTTTTGCTCAGCCAGAGGAACAAATTCCCTGGCCTGGTTAAGAAGGGTGGTGTTTGTGTAGGGCTCATCAGTGCCCAGGCTTTGAGACAGCTGAAGGTGCTCGGCTGGAGAAAGGGGGGCTGAATCGCTGTCCGCAGTCTCAATGTGATCCACAGATCCATTTTGTACAATGTGCTGAGAGAGGAGCAGCTCTCTCTTCTTATCCATCTTGGAGTATATGAAAAGCGGGTTCGACAAATAATTGGGGATGATTGGCAACTCAGGCCCCGGGACTTCAGGCAGGTCTTCCACTTCAACTATGGAAACATTAAACAAAGTCAATTCCAGATTCCACATTCCAGATACACACACATATTGCCTTTTAGAAAAGTTAAGTAAGAATCAAGTCAAGCAACAACTGAGAGCTACTCAATGCTTATGGCACTTGTTGTCAGCCATTTTCTTTGTTTATGTTTATGTCCTGTTGGGCCAAACAAGCTTCAAATCATATATTTCCAGCTTCCTTGCAGTCTATAATGTAGGATTAACATCCATACTGCAACCTGCAAATTGAATATTAATCTATCGCACACACAACAGATAGATATCAGGAAATAACCAGGGTAGAGCATACCTCCTAAAAGTCGTTTGATCTCTGGCTTGGACGTGAGCTGTGCGGCCCTCTCCTCCTTCGCCGTAAGGATGTCTTTGTCCGCACCACTACTTAGTAAGTAGGACACGATGAGCTTATGGTTCCGCTTGCATGCCCAATGCAGGCAAGTCCTGGTGAGATTAAAGAGATCACACTCAAATTAAACAAAACAATGTTGAATTAGATCATTGAGGGCAATTAGTGTAAACCGTCAGCTGTGTATTTAACAAAACGAGACAAGCAAATATGTTTAATACTTGGTAGGCTGTATTACGGCAAACAAGTTTTTGTTTTGTTTACATAACATCCCAAACTACCCACTAGAGCAGTGGTCCTCACCCACCGGTCCTTGACGCATTTGCTACCGGGCCGCACAGAAACATCCATCCATTTTCTACCGCTTGTCCCACTCGGGACATTAAATAATTTATAAACTCACCGCATTTTCTCCTACTTAACTTTCGCCTCTCCCACTAAACCAGACCTGGGCAAAATAGGGCCCGCGGGCCACATGCGGCCCGTTAAGATTTTCAATGCGGCCCGCCGAACGTTCTACATAATTTTTTTAGACCTTTAACATCAACACTCTCGTCGCTCTTATGATGTGCAGTGCTGTTTTTAAATGACCGTAAGTCTTGAACTATTAAAAATATTACAATGGTTGAAATCTGCACTTTTGAGTGTTACTGGAGTTACTACGGTCATCTACGTCACAGCAGCTCAGACCAGGAACAAAGCAGAGTGGACGGGGTTTGTTTTCCGAGCAGCCAGCCCCAAACGCGTGTGTCAGAAACAGATTTGTACGTGATAACATATCACATTGTAGGTGTTTATTACACTTTGCATTCATATTTTGCTGTTTGTTACATTTTTGTTGTGTTTTGTTTGATTGTAAAAGATACACAACTATCGAGGAGCTGGTCTGAGAAGTAAAAGAGCGACGTTCATATGTTGTTAATATTCAGTGTTTTATTGTTCATAGTTAATATTGTAAATCCCACTTTCTTTATTTTCGTGTAAATTTTGGGTGTCCCATTCAGTAAAAAACCTCTAAAATTCCATTCTGTTTTTTTGAGGTGTCTGTCATAACATTTTTTAGAATTCTATCGGATTGACTTTTGGTATTAGTGTTCCTGAAAAAAAGGGAGCCAAATACACTTACTGTAGAGCATAAGAACAAGTATATACATTTGATTATTTACATTTGATTATTTACAATCTGGGGAGGTGGGATGTGGTGGGGGCAGGGTGTTAGTCTAGGGTTGTAGTTGCCTGGAGGTGTTCTTTTAGTGCGGTTTTGAAGGAGGGTAGAGATGCACTTTCTTTTACACCTGTTGGGAGTGCATTCCATATTGATGTGGCATAGAAGGAGAATGAGTTAAGACCTTTGTTAGATCGGAATCTGGGTTTGACGTGGTTTGTGGAGCTCCCCCTGGTGTTGTGGTTGTGGCGGTCATTTACGTTATGGAAGTAGTTTGACATGTACTTCGGTATCAGGGAGGTGTAGCGAATTTTATAGACTAGGCTCAGTGCAAGTTGTTTTACTCTGTCCTCCACCCTGAGCCAGCCCACTTTGGAGAAGTGCGTAGGAGTGAGGTGTGATCTGGGGTGGAGGTCTAGAAGTAACCTGACTAGCTTGTTCTGGGATGTTTGGAGTCTAGATTTGAGGGTTTTGGAGGTGCTGGGGCCCCAGGAGGTGCATGCGTAATCGAAAAAAGGTTGAATGAGAGTTCCCGCTAGAATCTCAATGGTGCTTTTGTTGACCAGAGAGGAGATTCTGTAGAAAAATCGTTGGTTGACCTTTTTGATTACTTTGGTTGCCATTTTATCACAGGAAAGATTAGCCTCTAGAATGGAACCTAGGTAGGTGACCTCATCTTTCCTGGTGATAACAATGTCACCCACTTTAATAGTGAAGTCACTGACTTTCTTAAGGTTGATTTGGGACCCAAATAGGATGGATTCCGTTTTACCTAAGTGTATGAATAGCTTATTGTCAGCGAGCCAGGTGCAATTTCTTCAGGGTTCGGCACTGAGGATTTTTTACACCTGTGACTTGTCCTTGCCCGATACCAGCAAGGCTGAGTCATCCGCAAACAGGAACAATTCACAGTCGCATGCTGATGACATGTCGTTTACGTATATTAGGAACAGTAAAGGCCCTAATATACTACCTTATATTAAGAGTGTTACTAAAACGGACTTCTTTCATCTCCGTAATATCGCTAAAATTCGTTCCATCTTGTCCACTAGCGACGCTGAGATCATTATTCATGTGTTCGTTACGTCTCGTCTCGATTACTGTAACGTATTATTTTCGGGTCTCCCTATGTCTAGCATTAAAAGATTACAGTTGGTACAAAATGCGGCTGCAAGACTTTTGACAAAAACAAGAAAGTTTGATCATATTACGCCTATACTGGCTCACCTGCACTGGCTTCCTGTGCACTTAAGATGCGACTTTAAGGTTTTACTACTTACGTATAAAATACTACACGGTTTAGCTCCAGCCTATCTCGCCGATTGTATTGTACCATATGTCCCGACAAGAAATCTGCGTTCAAAGAACTCCGGTTTATTAGTGATTCCTAGAGCCAAAAAAAAGTCTGCGGGCTATAGAGCGTTTTATATTCGGACTCCAGTACTCTGGAATGCCCTCCCGGTAACAGTTAGAGATGCTACCTCAGTAGAAGCATTTAAGTCCCATCTTCAAACTCATTTGTATAATCTAGCCTTTAAATAGACCCCCCTTTTTTAGACCAGTTGATCTGCCGTTTCTTTTCTTCTCTCCTCTTCTCCCCTGTCCCTTGCGAGGGGGAGTTGCATAGGTCCGGTGGCCATGGATGAAGTGCTGGCTGTCCAGAGTCGGGACCCCGGGTGGACCACTAGCCTGTGCATCGGTTGAGGACATCTCTGCGCTGCTGACCCGTCTCCGCTCGGGATGGTTTCCTGCTGGCCCCACTATGGACTGGACTCTCGCTGATGTGTTGTATCCACTGTGGACTGGACTTTCACAATATTATGTCAGGCCCACTCGACATCCATTGCTTTCGGTCTCCCCTAGAGGGGGGGGGGGGGGGGGTTACCCACATATGCGGTCCTCTCCAAGGTTTCTCATAGTCATTCACCGACGTCCCACTGGGGTGAGTTTTTCCTTGCCCGTATGTGGGCTCTGTACCGAGGATGTCGTTGTGGCTTGTGCAGCCCTTTGAGACACTTGTGATTTAGGGCTATATAAATAAACATTAGGGCTATATAAATAAACATTGATTGATTGATTGACAGCTTACTGAGAGGGGGGGGGACACGGTGCCGTTCACCTCTACCACCGGTTTCCTCCCCTCCAAGTAAGATTACATCCAGCTCGATGAGGTTTTATCAAATCCGATTGCTCGGAGCTTATCCAACACACCGCCATAACCACAACACCAGGGGGAGCTCCACTAACCACGTTAAACCCAGATTCCGATCTAACAAAGGTCTTAACTCATTCTCTTTCTATGCCACATCAATGTGGAATGCTCTCCCAACATGTGTAAAAGAAAGGGCATCTCTATCCTCCTTCAAAACCGCAATCTAGTGGTTAGAGTGTCCGCCCTGAGATCGGTAGGTTGGAGTTCAAATCCCAGCCGAGTCATACCAAAGACTATAAAAATGGGACCCATTACCTCCCTGTTTGGCACTCAGCACCAAGGGTTGGAATTGGGGGTTAAATCACCAAAATGATTCTCGGGCGCGGCGCCGCTGCTGCCCACAGCTCCCCAAGGGGATGGGTCAAATGCAGAGGACAAATTTCACCACACCTAGTGTGTGTGTGACAATCATTGATACTTTAACTTTAACTTAACTTAAAAGTACACCTCCAGGCAACTACAACCCTAGACTAACACCCTCCCCGGATTGTTAATAATCAAATGTAAATAATCAAATGTAGATACTTTTTCTTATGCTTTCTGGTCTCTCTCTCTCTCTCTATGTCCACTACTTGCTGTACATATCCCACCAAGTCAGACCTACACTGTTTCAATGTCCATTTCTCTGTTCTCAATTGTTGATAACAACCAAACCTAACACCCCCCTCCACATCCCACACCCCGAATTGAAAATTATGTAAATAATTCAATGTATACACCCTGATGATTATCTTGTGTGATGACTGTATTATGATGAGAGTATATATCTGATAGTATATATCTGTATCATGAATCAATTTAAGTGGACCCCGACTTAAACAAGTTGAAAAACTTATTCGGGTGTTACCATTTAGTGGTCAATTGTACAGAATATGTACTTCACTGTGCAACCTACTAATAAAAGTCTCAATCAATCAATCAAACATACACATTGCCCCCCTCCCCCACCCCCCACACACATGTTTTCTCTCGATGTGGCCCCCCAGTCAAAATATTTGCCCAGCTCTGCAGTAATCACACCAATAAGCTTGTTAAGCTCCCTCATCAAGAAGGCCCAGCAGAGGATGTACTTCCTGCGGCAGCTGAGGAAACTTAAGGCGCCGACCGAGATGCTGGTGCAGTTTTACTCAGCCATCATAGAGTCCATCCTGACCTCCTCCATCACAGTGTGATTCCCCGGTGCCACAGTCCAGGATAAGAATAGACTGCAACGCATCGTACGTGCTGCGGAAAAGGTGATTGGCTGCAAGCTCCCATCCCTCCAGGACTTGTTATCCTCCAGGACCAGGAGGTGTGTGGGTCGGATCACAGCTGACTCTTCTCACCCTGGACACACACTATTCTCCCCTCTCCCCTCAGGCAGGAGACTACGCTCCATCCAGACCCACACCTCCCGCCACCTGAACAGTTTTTTCCCCTCGGCCATCAGGCAAATGAACAATAACTCCTAACAGCAGCTCCTTGAATTCCTTGAATCCCGTCTAAGTCTATCTGATAGCTTAGCCACAGCTCTTTTTATACCAAATATGTGTTATATGTGTTTTATGTCGCACGTTTGCACCAGGAAAAATTCCTAGTTTGTGAACCCGTTCTCAAACAATGGCAATGAAACTATTCTGATTCTGATTCTAATAGATGTATATTACAACTCCTTTGTTATAGTCCATGGGACCATGCACATTAATGGACATATACAATGCCCTTTGAGACACTTGTGATTTAGGGCTATATAAATAAACATTGATTGATTGATTGATTGCTAATGTGCCAGATTGTAGCCAAAGGCACATTTTTCATGCTCTTTTTTTTTTTGCTCTTTTATCTGCCACACGTAAAAAGTCGGTCCGTGAAAATAATGCATACATTAAACAGGTCCCTGGTGGAAAAACAGGTTGGGGAACCCTGCACTAGAGGATTTTAGAAAGGTTAAGCCATGATTTAGCTAATAGGGTAGCAGAGATCAAGCCAAACACACAACACAACATTATTTAAAGAACAACAACAACTACAGGGAATTTGTTGACATTTGAAAGATCACACCCAATATCTCTCACACTTACCATCCATTTATTTCGTTCTGGGAGTTGACGTTGACTCCACTCTCTACCAATGTCCGCACTTCGTCAATGTCCCCGATGGCACACGCCTCTCTCAGCCGCTCCTGCAGTTCTTTATCCAACGAAGTGGTGGACATGTTTGCGGAGGCTACGATATCCCCGAGTTCATAGGCTTTGCACAAGCTTGGACAAGCGGTAGGAAATAGTTTGACGGATGTAGCATTAGCCGCCGAGCTAAAAAAAAGAACTTGCTAGCTTGACTGGCTGATAGCAGTTCGATGGTGCTAATGCTAGCTGAAAACAACAAATTCCTTCCTAAACAAATGGATTATTTAGCGCTTATATCGTCTGACACTTCTTCACGGTCCCTAATTACCCGTGTTATTGGTTCGGTCGCTAAAGTCACAGTCCACAAGGGGGTTAACCACTTAATCTTATCGGGGCTGTTAGAGTTCCGTCAGCGGGTTGCCAGAAGCACCGCCGCCTCATCGGGGGACACTTTAAGGTGTAACAACAGCGACACAAATGTAGTTCCGTATATAAACAACTGAACACACAGACGTTGTGACATAATATGTTGTGATGTTATATATATTTTTTTTTTACTATATTGTATATGTATTGTGTGCTTTTTTTCTTTTTCTTTTTAAATTGTAATTTTACTGCCTTTTTTACATCATAGCCAGGGGACTGCTCACTGCTCCCCTCACCTTCCAGGGGGTGGAACAAGGGGATGGGTCAAATGCAGAGGTTAATTTCAACACACCTAGTGTGTGTGTGACAATCATTGGTACTTTAACTTTTTTTTTTTTTTTTTTTACAGATGAAAACTAGACTTCTGGCTAAATCTGGCTTTTTTTTAAAACCATGTGTAGTCATGTGTTTTATGAAATTGCATTGCCCCCTTTGAAATAAACTATCCATCCATCCATCCATCTTCTTCCGCTTATCTGAGGTCGGGTCGCGGGGGCAGCAGCCGAAGCAGGGAAGCCCAGACTTCCCAATCCCCAGCCAGTTCGTCCAGCTCCTACCGGGGGATCCCGAGGCGTTCCGAGGCCAGCCGAGAGACATAGTCTTCCCAATCTTCTTGAACAACTTTAAAATCAATGTGCATTTCAGTGCGTGGAGTCAGTCTGTGGAACAACTTAGGGGACGAGTTCAAAACGTGTTCTAACATGATTCAATTTAAAACACTGTTTAAAAAAGAAGTACTGAGGAAGTACGAGGAGGAAAGAGAGTGATGCCCTCAGCACAGAGCGATGGGAGAGAGGTGTATGGTCAGAGAGTGTTTGGGCCTGAGTGTGTGCTTGGGTGTGTGTGTGTGTGCGTGTGTGTGTCTTTTGTCTTGTCTCATAGTAATAATAATAATAATAATAATGGATTAGATTTTATATCACGCTTTTCTATTGTTAGATACTCAAAGCGCTCACAGAGAAGTGGGAACCCATCATTCATTCACACCTGGTGGTGGTAAGCTACATTTGTAGCCACAGCTGCCCTGGGGTAGAATGACGGAAGCGAGGCTGCCAGTTTGCGCCTACGACCCCTCCGACCACCACCTATCATTCATTCATCATTAATTCACCAGTGTGAGCGGCACCGGGGGCAAGGGTGAAGTGTCCTGCCCAAGGACACAACGGCAGCGATTTGGATGTCATGAGGCGGGGAGCGAACCTGCAACCCACAGGTTTCTGGCACGGCCACTCTACCCACTACGCCAGGGGTCACCAACCTTTTTGAAACCAAGAGCTACTTCTTGAGTACTGATTAATGCGAAGGGCTACCACTTTGATACACACTTAAATAAATTGCCAGAAATAGCCAATTTGCTCAATTTACCTTTAACTCTATGTTATTATTAATAATTAATGATATTTACACTTAATTGAACGGTTTAAAAGAGGAGAAAACACGAAAAAAATGACAATTAAATTTTGAAACATAGTTTATCTTCAATTTCGACTCTTTAAAATTCAAATTTCAACTGAAAAAAAGAAGAGAAAAACTAGCTTATTCGAATATTTTTGAAAAAATTAAAAAAATAATTTATGGGACATCATTAGTAATTTTTCCTGATTAAGATTAATTTTTAGAATTTTGATGACATATTTTAAATAGGTTAAAATCCAATCTACACTTTGTTAGAATATATAACAAATTGGACCAAGCTATATTTCTAACAAAGACAAATCATTATTTCTTCTAGGTTTTCCAGAACAAAAATTTTAAAAGAAATTCAAAAGACTTTGAAATAAGATTTTAATTTGATTCTACAGATTTTCTAGATTTGCCAGAATATTTTTTTTGAATTTTAATCATAATAAGTTTGAAGAAATATTTCACAAATATTTTCCGTCGAAAAAACAGAAGCTAAAATGAAGAATTAAATTAAAATTGATATATTATTCTTTACAATAAAAAAACTAAATTTACTTGAACATTGATTTACATTGTCAGGAAAGAAGAGGAAGGAATTTAAAAGGTAAGAAGGTATATGTGTTTAAAAATCCTAAAATAATTTTTAAGGTTGTATTTTTTCTGTAAAATTGTCTTTCTGAAAGTTATAAGAAGCAAAGTAAAAAAAATAATGAATTTATTTAAACAAGTGAAGACCAAGTCTTTAAAATATTTTCTTGGATTTTCAAATTCTATTTAAGTTTTGTCTCTCTTAGAATTAAAAATGCCGGGCAAAGCGAGACCAGCTTGCTAGTAAATAAATAACATTTAAAAAATAGAGGCAGCTCACTGGTAAGTGCTGCTATTTGAGCTATTTTTAGAACAGGCCAGCGGGCTACTCATCTGGTCCTTACGGGCTACCTAGTGCCCGCGGGCACCGCGTTGGTGACCCCTGCACTACGCCATGCCTTGCTGGTTAGAAAGCCTGATTAACAATTGATTGAATTTGTTTTGTGTCAGGTATATTTATTATACATAATTTAATGTTGTTAAATTAAGGTTTTCTGTGCAAAATGTTCGCCGATGTCATGTTTTTTAACGCATTGTGTCTGTGGATGTTAGTTTGTACAAATGAAATACATATATTGCTTATATTATCGTGTAAGTCTAAAAGTAAAATAATATCATAGTTTTATAACACTGTATAGTGCAATATATATATATATATATATATATATATATATATATATATATATATATATATATATACAAATATATATATATATATATATTGGGGTCGTGGGGGTGCTGGAGCCTATCTCAGCTGCATTCGGGCGGAAGGCGGGGTACACCCTGGACAAGTCGCCACCTCATCACAGATAGACAGACAACATTCACACTCACATTCACACACTAGGGCCAATTTAGTGTTGCCAATCAACTATATATATATATATATATATATATATATATTTTTTTTAAATTATTATTATTATTAAATCAACATAAACAACACAGTCTGTGAAGCACACATGATTGTTTGTGCTGCTGGTCCACTAATAGTACTAACCTTTAACAGTTAATTTTACTCAATTTCATTAATTACCGTATTTTTCGGACTATAAGTCGCAGTTTTTTTTCATAGTTTGGCCGGGGGTGCGACTTATACTCAGGAGCGACTTATGTGTGAAATTATTAACACATTACCGTAAAATATCAAATAATATTATTTAGCTCATTCACGTAAGAGACTAGACGTATAAGATTTCATGGGATTTATTGATTAGGAGTGACAGATTGTTTGGTAAACGTGTAGCATGTTCTATATGTTATAGTTATTTGAATGACTCTTACCATAATGTGTTACGTTAACATACCAGGCACGTTCTCAGTTGGTTATTTATGCCTCATATAACGTACACTTATTCAGCCTGTTGTTCACTATTCTTTATTTATTTTAAATTGCCTTTCAAATGTCTATTCTTGGTGTTGGGTTTTATCAAATAAATTTCACCAAAAAAATGCGACTTATACTCCAGTGCGACTTATATGTTTTTTTCCTTCTTTATTATGCATTTTCGGCCCGCGCGTCTTATACTCCGGAGCGACTTATACTCCGAAAAAATATGATACAAGTTTCTACGTAACTGTTTTTATTTTATTTTAGTTTCTTTAGCTCGGTTGGTAGAGTGGCCGTGCCAGCAACTTGAGGGTTCCTGGTTCGATCCCAGCTTCCGCCATCCTAGTCACTGCCGTTGTGTCCTTGGGCAAGACACTTTACCCACCTGCTCCCAGTGCCACCCACACTGGTTTGAATGTAACTTTAGATATTGGGTTTCACTATGTAAAGTGCTTTGAGTCACTAGAGAAAAAGCGCTATATAAATATAATTAACTAACACTAACTTTTTTGTTCAAGAAAATGTTTTTGTTTTTAAATAAAGGACATCATCTCCAGATAATGTCCAAGTCGGGCTCAGCAACACACACCTTCATTTATGTACAGTACACTCAAAATTAGGGAACACAACAACAGATTACCTAGGGAGGTGTTTCGGGCACCAGGACACGTTGGGAAGACTATGTCTCCCGGCTGGCCTGGGAACGCCTCGGGATCCCCCGGGAGGAGCTGGACGAAATGGCTGGGGAGAGGGAAGTCTGGGCTTCCCTGCTTAGGCTGCTGCCCCCGCGACCCGACCTCGGCTAAGCGGAAGAAGATGGATGGATGAACAACAGATTGCAAATAATCTATAAACAAAATTACATTTTGAAAATAAGCAATAGTGCAATATTTGACGTACCATCATGTTTTCAGTTAGCGGTTTGGCATTGTGTTCATGGTTACTAGGGGTATGGGGAAAAATTGATTCAAATTCGAATCGCGATTTTCACGTTGTGCGATTCAGAATAGATTCTCATTTTTAAAAAATCAAATTTTTTTTTTTCAAATAACTTTTTATTTTTTTATTAATCAATCCAACAAAACAATACGCAGCAATACCATAACAATGCAATCCAATTCCAAAACCAAACCCGACCCAGCAACACTCAGAACTGCAATAAACAGAGCAATTGAGAGGACACACAAACTAACACGACACAGAACAAACCAAAAGTAGTGAAACAAAAATGAATATTATCAACAACAGTATCAATATTAGTTACAATTTCAACATAGCAGTGATTAAAAATCCCTCATTGACATTATCATTAGACATTTATTTAAAAAATAAAATAAAAATGAGCAATAGTGTCACAGTGGCTTACACTAGCATCGCATCTCATAAGCTTGACAGCACACTGTGTCCAATATTTTCACAAAGATAAAATAAGTCATATTTTTGGTTCATTTAATAGTTAAAACAAATTTACATTATTGCAATCAGTTGATAAAACATTGTCCTTTACAATTATAAAAGCTTTTTACAAAAATCTACTACTCTGCTTGCATGTCAGCAGACTGGGGTAGATCCTGCTGAAATTCTATGTATTGAATGAATAGAGAATCGTTTTAAATCGGGAAAAAAAATCGTTTTTGAATCGAAAATCGTGTTGAATTGAAAAAAAAAAATCGATTTTGAATGGAATCGTGACCCCAGGAATCGATATTGAATCGAATCGTGGAACACCCAAAGATTCACAGCCCTAATGGTTACGTTCCATTGTTACACTTACACTTCCGGGTCAGAGGCCCCCTTACTTAACTGACGATGACGTCAGCGCGGCTGCCATTTTGATTCAATGTGCTTCGGTACTAGATGGTGTGGACTGGATATTCCTGATATATTGTTGTGTTTCACGCTAAGATTTCAAGTTCAAGGCTTGAAACATGCTTTCCGCAGCCCAATTGCTCGATGAGTTAATGGGCCGGGATAGAAATTTGGCCCCGGACGAGAAGCGTTCCAACGTCAAATGGGACGACGAGAGCGTAAGTTAGCATTCTGCTAATATTAGCCGAATGGAGTTTGATAGCTAACAACGAGCACGACTTGTGTTTGGAACAGGGGTCATATGTGTCGTAATAAGATGTGTTAACAACAAGTATGGAGTTTAAAAGCAGTTCACTAAATCCAACTGACGCACCAGTGCATGTTTTATGACCTGCACTCCTTCAGCTGTAAGCAAGTGTGGCGCAGGACGAGTCTGTTAAGGCCAATGCTAATCTTCACAATGAAGAACCAATGCCATACAATGTAGTATGTATGCATCGTGCACTAGATTGGAGAAGTACATAGACTATTCTTTTTTTTTACACATTTTAAGTCATTCGTGATCATTTTAACTCACAATTATAGGGACCTTTGAAAACAATGACACTAAGGGAATCTATTCTCTTTTCTGCAATTAGGTGTGTCGATACTATCTTTGTGGCTTTTGTCCAGCAGAGTTGTTTACAAACACACGCTCTGATTTGGGTAAGTACAACACCTGTTTACCAGGGCTGGGCGATATGACTGAAAAGTGTATCACATGTTTGATATATATATTATATTGCAGTGGCAGGCCGTGCGTTTTCCTACCTAGGCCTTCAGTGATGTCCGACTTCAATGAATACCTCTCAACATACCATCATTTATGTCATCACATGACCATTGCTGGAGAAATACTATACAGGGACACATTTACCCACTACCGAGCATTTAACCACATCAACAGTGTACAAAACAGGTTATTTTCTGGGCGCATTTAAAAAACAATAAACCCGCATCTGCAATTAATTCATATCTTATGTGGTACTGTCAAAATAAAAATTGCAAAAAACATAAATGTGAAAAAATAAAGAAATAAAATATATCAAGACCCCGAAAGGGACAAGCGGTAGAACATGGATGGATGGAACTCACAGTTTGTCGATCCCATTCGACACCGTATAAGCGATAGATAGATAGTACTTTATTGATTCCTTCAGGAGAGTTCCCTCAGGAAAATTAAAATTCCAGCAGCAGTGTACAGAATTGAGATCAAATTTAAAAAGTAAAACACAAATAATGGGGGTGTAAATGGAAACAAAATAGAAAAATATTACAATAAGAATAAAAATAAAAAGCAACAATGAGAATAAAAATATAACAGTAAAATAAGAATATAACAAGAGAAACTAGGCAGTAGTGACCATGTTATGAAAAAGTATTGCACTTATTGTTTTGCATCCCCTGTCATCCTAGTACCCCCCTGCCCCCCAGAGAGGAGTTATACAGTCTAATGGCATGTGGATCTCACAAGATGTAGTTTCTCTTTAAATATCTTTCTTGAAAATGGCCTTGCAAATATATGTGTTGTCTTGTCTAATCATAAAAGATGCAGATGAGTCGTGTTGGCTGAGTTCTTAAAGTTTACTCCACAGCGTGCTCATCAATAACATGTAGCATAACATGTCTACATTCAACGACCTAAACAGGGCTACTGTGCATGCTCTTCACTACTGTGGCATGCTGGGTAATGGAGTTCTTATGTTACCTCGCTCATAACATCACAATATATATCTGCCTTAGGCCAGCTAGAAGGCCTTACTGACAACAACTTGTGATCTGATTCGCTATCGCAACTGTCTGTCAAATGTTTGTGTCCGTTCACTTACAGCGCACGGAAGCCTGCATTGTTTATTTTTAAGGCCTCGGGCAGATTTCGTACAGCATGGCAACATAAGCTAGCTGAATTCTGATTGGATAAAAACTCTATAACCTAAAAACAACAACGCTGTAAGGAGCATAATATGACATGAAGAGAATATGAATACTTTTCTATATTTAGGGAAAGTAAATTAAAAATAAATTGTATCTTTAATTCTGATCATGATTTCTGGTTATGTTAGGCCAGCAGAGAAGGCCTTGCTGGCCCTGACTGCACATCACTGTTATATTGATATTGTTATGACTTACCGACAATAATGACCAACAGAAAAATATATGAAATGTTAATATTTGTATCTAAAATGTAACATTCCTCTGATTATTATCCCCTCAGCTATCAAAACAAAAAAGGAAAGGCAAGTTAACAACCGTGGAACAAAATTCTGAAATCATACTTTACCAGTAACCTCTTAAAATTAAGGTGTAAAATAAGGAGTATGTCAGAATTGCTTAATACAGTGTGACAAAATGGCGCAACGTGTGAAAACGTTAACATAGAGAAAACTGAGAATAACTATTTTTTTGCAGGTTAAGTGCGAGGACGTTACAGGTGAGCTAAGGTGGTCCACATTCGTCTGACTACAGTCAGTTTTTAAAGAATCCAAAAAAAAACAGCGATACCATTGAGGGGACTTGTACTGTTTCATTGACAACTTCTTCGCTTTCTGCAGCATCATTTTTAGTTTATTTTCTCACTCCTTGCAAAGAATCAAGCCCGAGACAAGATAGTGCAACTAAACGTGATAGTTGATATTGTTACCCGATTGGCTATTAGTGTGTCACTCCTTTTGATTCGTGATCACTTCATGCGTTGCTCGGTTACCAGAGAGCGGCTTGGCAAATTCCGGTTTATTCAGACATAGAAAGAAAAAAATATGGAATGTTATTGATATGATTTTATCGCTCAGCCCTACTGTATAAAACTGCACTTTGCAAATTATTTATTATTGCAAAATGTTCTCTGTGCAATATCATGTCCTTAATATTGCAAAATGTTCTTTTTGCAGGCCCCTGTGAGAAAATCCATGATGAAAATCTAAGGAAAATGTAAGTTTTAGGAGCCTTTAGCCCTCACATTTCTTTTTTCCCTCATGTATAATAATCAAGTACAACCATTTTCTTTGCGTCCAGTTATGAGAAAAGCTCACGGTTCATGAAGGAGGGCTATGAGCGAGACTTTCTGCGCTATTTGCAGTCACTTTTGGCGGAAGTGGAACGGCGCATTCGCAGAGGGCACGCTCGCCTTGCTCTTTCTCAAGCTCAGCAGAATTCAGGGGTTTGTGCTTCATATTTTGCTGTTGTAATCCCTACAATAGTGTTGAAACAAAAGCTTGTTATGTACTAACGATGCAGTCTTTCTTGCAGCAGCCTCCTCCTCCGGCAGGAAAGAACGATGAGAAGGCTCAGGTTCTCACAGAGAAGATTGAAGATTTGGTTGATCAGGTTGGTTGTGAATAATGCACATAAACATTTGTTAGTTTTTCCCAATTAAGATACTAGTTTAATCCCTCCTATTTGCTATGGCATAGATTGAGGAGCTGGGATCTGAGGGCCGTGTGGAGGAGGCTCAGGGAATGATGAAGCTGGTCGAGCAGCTCAAGGAAGAGAGGGAGCAGCTCAACGCCAACCCTTCGGTGAGTCATCGAACTCAGCCCACAAATGATGCTACTGTAATGGCGTCCCTTATCAGTGTTCCTTTCATTTTGTTACAAAAAGATAGCATTCCAATATTAGCCTACAACTAGGTATGTCACGGTCTGAAATTTTTTTATCACGGTTATTGTGACCAAAATGATCACGGTTATCATTATTATCGCGGTATTTTTAAATGTGCTAAAATTTGCACTGAAACTGAAATCCTGTAACCACGTTTTACATAAAAAAACAAACAACACATTCAAAATGATTTCCTTTGTCGAAGAAACATTATTGTAGATAAAAACACCGCGAAGAAACATTATTGTAGATAAAAACACCGTTTCATGGCCCTCAAGTAGAAATTGAATGCAACACAAGCATTATAAACTAAGTGATATGGCAGAAAATAATAACAGATGAATAAAATACATGTTAAAATTGGGCAAGATAGCAATTTATGGACATAAGAGATACAAAAATAAAAACAAATGTAAGAATTTTGAAAAATGGCACCTGTTGCCCATAAGACGTCACTGCACTTTTTGTCCATATAGATAAAAATAGTGTTCATGTATTGCATCTAGTCTTAGACATAAGGCTGCCCAATTATGGCCAAAATAATAAATATGATTATTTTTATCAATGTTGAAATCACGATTATTAACTATATACCGGTAATGTAAAACAGAGAAGGGGTGGTAGTGAACGTGACGCCATCATGTAATGTGTAATGTCTAATAACAAAGCTATAATAAAGGTTATCCATATATTTAAATACAAATATTTGTCTTTTTGTTAATGTGGTTTTGTTAATAATATGGTTTGTTATGTGAGACAAATGAGTCTGTCTCCAGTAATGTACACATGTGTTGTCATCTCAAAACAGGAGTGCGCTCCAACACACACGCCGAGACTTCACAGAAAATAAGTGAGGGAAAATGAAGTTAAACCAAGCGCTTTGCTCTGTTTACTCCGAGGGAAAATGTCCGTCGCAAAGTCTGTATAGTTGTGCTCCGCCATGATTTCGAAGCCAAAGGAGGCTGTGACTTTGTTTCTAGGAAGTAAGCCGTTTTGCCTAAAATGCATTAATAATTACTGTTTTACAGTAATTAAAAAATTAAATGGTATTACTAACCGTCCGGAATTTTTCCGCGGTTTATCATTATACCGTTTACCGTTACATCCCTACCTACAACAAATGACCTGTTTGACATTGCTATCATATTTGCAGTGTATCTTTCCAGGGGTGGAGCTAATGTACAGTTTACCTTTTTGCTGGGATGTTACTGATGTCACATGTGGCTCACATCTCCCACCCAATGAATACCGGTGGTGGTCAAGCAAGCTTTGTTTTCAATGAGTACTAGGCGCCATTTAGTCTTTCTTTAAGAAAAAATGCCCTACATTTGTGTTGTTTTCGGCTGTACGAACCGTTCAAATTGTGGAAACGACAACGAGAAAAGCAACACACACTCCAGTCCAAAGGAGCGCAGTCGAATAATGCGTTGAGTTTGCAGTTACCACTTTGTTAAAGGTTTGTTTGATATACTTTTAACGGTTACTATTTCCCATTTAAGTATTATCTTGAAGTTATTTGTATTTCTTAAACACGTGTGCTATGAGTTTTTTGAAAAGCACCAAATTGGCGTGTCCAAACAAAAGACATGTGAGCAAAACCTAAAGGAGTTGAGCCTTTACCAAAGGCAGCAGTCATATATTTCATACACAATGACATCTTTAGTTTATTTTGATTAAGGCTGGGAAAAACATGCTACTCGTAAACTATGCGTGCAACAGCAGCAAACATGGCATCTCAGACACAAAGTTAAATCATGAAATGCATCCTTACCCAAGCCAAAACGATGCATATTTATCCGGGAGAGTCTTGATACCAATTTCATTGACGCAGCCACACAAAGAAGTTGTAGACCTCCATGCTTTTCCAAGTTTCCCTTTGCTTTGTCGTGGAGAATGGCATCTGGAGCACAATTGTTCCATATGTCTGGGAACGCAACCGATGTAATCCTAATATCACTCAACAAATCTTTTTTTGATAAAGTATAGGGATGTATTCCATTACATAGTTAGATTTTTTGCTCTTATCCGCTTTTTGGAGGAAGATTTAAGCCTCTTTGGTACGCAGATAGTTTGCGCGCTGCTTGCTGAACAACAGCCATCTTAGCTTGGTTGACAACCACTAGTTTTCACTTCTGGGAAAAAGTCTTATGTTGGAATACCAGCTGTAGACCTAATTCTAATTATGTTTTAAGACAAACTGTTTCATTTTATCAATACCAGTGAAGTAACTGATAAGTTGCTGTATAAACCAAAAACAACATTTTTTAGTAGCAAGAGTTTGACTCTGCATCATCATAACTTCTGTGTTTTCCAACTTGCACAACCCTCAAATCACTTTGTTCCAGTGGGTCTCTGTTGTGTGAGGGACATAAAGAAAAGCTTTGACTTGCTTGGGGAAAAGTGGTTTGGCAGGAACTGTTGGTATATAGACCCAGATTATATAATAAACTTTTATCGGTGTCAATTCCTTAGTTACTTCACTAACTTAGACATCTTGCAGATGTTCTTCACAGGTTGTGCTTTTTTTTTAAACAACTGAAGATACATTAGTTACCAATAGACATGCAGCAAAGACACAATTCCCTACAGATGTAGCGCATGTGTTTCTTCCCAATCAGACTATTGAGAGCTTTGCGGCCCAGGAGAAACAGATGGAGGTGTGTGAGGTGTGCGGGGCCTTCCTGATTGTGGGTGACGCGCAGTCTCGGGTGGATGACCACTTGATGGGAAAGCAGCATATGGGCTATGCTAAGATCAAATCCACTGTGGAGGAGCTCAAGGTAACAGCGCCACATGTTACAAAGGAGGGGGTAATAAGAGCTGTCATTATGTATTTAGAACAGGATTACTAGTGCTACAATCAATGGGGATGAGTTAAAACACATTCATGAGCATTTTCTTATAATTAACTGGCACTTCTACTCAATGACCAACAGGAAAAGCTACGACGCCGCTCAGAGGACCCCCAAGGTGAAACCCCTGTTGTTAAGAAAGAAGACCGTGAGCGAGAAGAGCGGGAGAAGAAGCGCAAAGAGGAGGAGGAAAAGGAGAAGGAGCGGGAGAAAGAACGCGAGAAAGAGCGGGAACGTGAGAAGGAGCGTGAGCGAGACAAGGAGAGGGAAAAAGACAGAGACAAGGAGAGGGACAGAGACCGAGATAGAGACAGGGACCGAGACCGGCGGGCACGACGAAGCAATTCCAACAGCCGCCACTCCAGCCGAGCATCAGACAGGAAAAGGAGTCGGTCACGTGATCGCAGAAGATCCAGGAGCAGGGATAACCGTAGACGCAGCAGGTAACTTGTACAGGTTTCTTCTGTAATGTCAAACATTGATATAGAAACTGTTTTGATTACATTTTGCTAATCCCACAGGAGCAGGGATAGAGAGAGGGATAGGGAAAGGAGACGCAGTCGTGATCGCTCCGACCGGAAGCGGCGTTCCCGAAGCCGCGAAAGGAGGAGGTCGCATAGCTCAGAGCGCAAAGCTCACCGCCACCGTAGCCGCAGCAGGGACAGGGATAGGGAGAGAGACAAGGAGAGAGACAAAGAGCGGTCGTCCAAGGACAAAGGTGACAACCCTCATTATACTGTTATGTGTCAAATGGACTCCCCTAGATTTTTACTGTCTCTTTGATTGTGTGTTTTCTAGACCGTAAAACATCAGAAGAGAAAAGCAGCAGTTCCAAGAAAGACAAGAACTCTGAGAGCGAAGGAGACGCTGTAAAGGCTTCAACAGAAGCGGAGCCCATGGAGACAGAGGCTGCTGCCTCGGCCTCTCCTCTCATTAACGGCCAGCAAGAGCTCCTCCATTCTGAAGGTGACACTCAGTCCAATTAAAACTGATCTGATAGGACCTCAGATCAGACCCAGGTAAGTGTGTCCTCGTCCTCGCCCGTCCTGACTCCCCTAACCCCACACACTTCCCTACTCCTCCCATGTTGCCCCTCTACCTACGCACCCTCCTACCCTTCCCGCTCCCCCATCTTTTGTGCCGTTGCATTCACTTATTGCTGATGTTTGTCTGACGTACCATATCCTGTTTTTGAATAGTGCATCATAAGTATGCACTGAAGACGAAGAACTAGGTTCGATGAATGAGAAGAAAGTAGAAAACATTCACACAAAGCCAAGAGGGAAAGGCCAGTGTAGCCCTGAGCAAACATGCCCAGAGGTACCCAATGTCTTGTACCGGTTTTGATCCTTCAAGATGTTTGTCTTTATGTGGACACAAGTGGCAGAAAATATTAATGAATCCAAGCAATTTTCCTGCTTGCTTTTTTCGCCTGATTGGAAGTAGTCATTTAATAACTTGTTAATCTAGATTGAAAATACTACTGTGTGTTTATATGTACCCATAACGGGGAATGTTTTATCCTCATATGTAAACACACAGGAATACTTTGCCATGGATTTCCTTACTGTGCCTGATAATGACATGCAGTGTGTGTTTGTTTTGGCTGGGTGGGTGGATGGGGTTGTTATAGTAACCGGGGGGGAACCTAACATACCTAACTAACTGGAGGGTAGGGTTTATCGCATAATTTGCAGCTGACTTCCACACCTCACACAGCGTTGGTGTTGTGAGCGAGACCACATGTGAAAAGGGCAAATTAAAAATCATGGATACTCTGACTGTCAAACTGTGCAGGTACTCACCCCAGGTACTCCTTTCTATACCCACATCCTTTTGTGAATGCTGTTGCCTGTCAGAACAACATGAATTTGAGAGCTTGATTGTGAAATGTATGTATGTTGTTAGCTTTTATCATTGAAGCATAGAAGCGAAAGCGCCCACTTGATTACCAATCTGCCATATAGGGTTATGTTGTAGTTCTCTCTGATCATTTGTATGTCACATCTGTTCACTTTGATAGCAACTAAGTGATATCAAACCCCTTTGACACCTGTAAAGATATTTAACTGCAGAGCGGTGTCAACCAATTTGTAGACAATGTTCAGGAATTTTCAGCCAAACGCTGACAAGGCGTCAGATGTGTAGGAGGACATTTTTAATCTTATTAGTGTGATGCTCTCTGAGAAACACTCAATTATTGCTGCTCACTTGTTGTTTCTAGCAAAGCAGTTGCTGAGGTCCCTTGCTAACATTCTCTTTTTATGACCATGTTTGCCCAGCAGGAGAATCTGGGATAACCGATGGAAGAAGAACTGGAGGAGAGCACCCGCACCTCACTTTGAGCCCGACACTTGGCTGCTTACAAACAAGGTGATCCACAAATGCGTATTTAAAATCAAGAATGTGGAAATGAGACAGGGAGGGGAAAAAATAACGCTGATTTTAATGTCTATGTGTCGATCTCATAGCTAGATGAGGGTCGTTGTGGTTCAGTTAATGTTTAATTTTGGGGGGCGGGGGGTATAGACACTTAAAATACCAAACTTGGTAGGCAGTTGTTGTTTTTTTTGAATGAGCAGCTCTTTTTTTCTCTGCATTCAGTTATTAAAAAAGCATTACATGTGGTTTATTTTGATCTGTCAGGTCCTACTTCACTTCATTTTTTAAAGAATTAAAAAAAAAAAGTTATGTAAAAATGTTAATCTAATGCCAAGGCGTG
>NC_084755.1:23893899-23896399 GCF_033978785.1 Entelurus aequoreus | reverse complement strand
AGTCAAAGTAAAGTCTCTAAATAACTCAAATTCCCCCCTCTATTCTCAACAGTCAATCCACACATGCCATATAGCGTGTTGCCTCAGGGCCATGATTGCAATTGTGTTGCTTAATAGTCAAAACAAGAAAAAATGGTCTCTCTCGCTTTACACAATTAATCTCTGTCAAAGGTCATGAGGCGGTGCATCATGCAGACGATGCTGCTGAGAAGGCAATTCATCAATGTTGTCATCTTTCTGTCTGATTAATGACGGAGACTTCCAACACACACTTGCGGCTTTTGTCAGTCATATTCCGAAGAAGGAATTAGTTTCCCCCCCTTAAGGCATCTGTCCTTTGCGCGGTACCCGTGCTTTTATTAACACCCGTGCACAGCTGCCACGCTTATATTCTATTGGCTTAACATTTAATTACTGTTACAAGAGATGCCATGCAGCCTTCCAGGCATGGTGCTGATGCTGCACACACACACTTCAACTGTGACTTTGTTTCTTCAATTTACTACATATTCTAATGCATTGCACTTTAAACACAAGAAAATAAACGTTTGACTATTTAGTCAATCCAGACCCTTTATGAATTGGTATCTTGTTTCATACAGTTGCCCTATCTCCTCATCAGTAATCACTCTCAAAGCCAAGTTGTGGTTAAACATTTATTATAAACTGAATATTAGTTACCGCATATTGTGTGTGTGTGTGTATATATATATATATATTTATTAGGGGTGTGGGAAAAAATCGATTCGAATTCGAATCGCGATTCTCACGTTGTGTGATTCAGAATCGATTCTCATTTTTAAAAAATCAATTTTATTTTTTATTTATTTAACCCTTGTGTGGTGTTCGGGTCTGTGGGACCCGTTTTCGATTTTTATTCAAAGAAAAATGATACAATTAATTAATTTTTCAAACAGACTCACTGGCTTTGGCTCATTTTTTGTGAAGAACATATATCAGAATACATATTTAATGAACACACACATACACATTTCTATTACATATAAGATGTCCGGGGTCCACTGGACCCGAGGCTAATAGAAGTGTGGAAATTGATGTTCTGTGTACCGCACGCACACACACACAGCAGGCCTAGACAGGAGGAGGACAGAATGTAGGTACACAGAACATCAGAGGGTCAAATGTGCGACAAAATGAGCGCAGACAGTGTTGACAAACAATGTTGCAACCTTGTGTGGGAGGCGCAGGTGCAGAAACACAAAAGAAGAATCCCCGTGGGATGCAGAAACTGGCAGATACATTTTCATGCAACGTTCATATTGTTGTTACTCAGCCAGTGTTTGTGGGTCTTAGACTTAGACTTCCTTTTTATTGTCGTTCAAATTTGAACTTTACAGTACAGATAAGAATGGAATTTCGTGGCATTAGCTCATGGCAGTGCAGGATAAAAAAAGCAATAAGGTGCAGATATAAATAAATAGATTACTGTAAAGATAAATATATTGCACTTTTGCAGATGTATGTTATATTGTCTTTATATTCCAGCGAGTTCATCCATTTTTGGGGGGAATTGAGGGGATTATTATGATGCGTTCAAGAGTCTTACAGCCTGAGGGAAGAAGCTGTTACAGAACCTGGAGGTTCTGCTACGGAGGCTGCGGACCTCTTTCTAGAGTCCAGGAGTGAAAACAGTCCTTGGTGGGGTTGGGAGGAGTCTCTGCAGATTTTCTGAGCCCTGGTCAGGCAGCGGCTTTTTGCGATCTCCTGTATAGGAGGAAGAGGAGTCCTGATGATCTTTTCCGCCGTCCTCACCACTCTCTGGAGAGACTTCTAGTCTGAGGCACTGCAGGCTCCAGTCCAGACAGAGATGCAGTTGGTCAGTAGGCTCTCTATAGTGCCTCTGTAGAATGAGCTGAGAATGGGGGGAGGGAGCTGTGCTCTTTTCATCCGACGCAAAAAGTGCATGCGCTGCTGAGCTCTTTTTACAAGAGCTCCGGTGTGTAGGGACCAGGTCATATTGTCAGTTATCTGCACCCCCAGGAACTTGGTGCTGCTTACCATCTCCACCGCTGTGCCGTTGATGAAGAGTGGAGCGTGGCTGGACTGGGGCTTCCTGAAGTCGACAATGATCTCCTTGGTCTTGTTGACATTCAGGACCGGGTTGTTGGTTCTGCACCAGTCAACCAGATGTTTCACCTCCTCCCTGTAGTCCATGTCATTGTTGTCACGGATGAGGCCCACTACTGTTGTGTACTTCACAATGTGGTTAGTAGTGGACCTGGCGCAGCAGTCATGGGTCATCAACGTGAAAAGCAGCGGACTCAGGATGCAGCCTTGGGGGGAGCCGGTGCTCAGGGAGATGGCACTGGAGGTGTTGTTGCCCACTCTCACAGATTGGGGTCTGTCTATGAGGAAGTCAAGTAGCCAGTTGTATAGGGGGGTTCTGAATCCAAGGGGGGCCAGTTTGCTCACCAAGTGCTGCGGGATGATTGTGTTGAAGTCCAGAAACAACATCCGCACGTGTGTGTCCTTTCCTTCC
>NC_084755.1:23843899-23888899 GCF_033978785.1 Entelurus aequoreus | reverse complement strand
AACTCTCCTATGCAAGGCGAAAACCGTTTATCAACAACACCCAGAAACGCTGTCGGCTTAGCTGGGCCTGAGCTCATCTAAGATGGACTGATACAAAGTGGAAAAGTGTTCTGTGGTCTAACGAGTCCACATTTCAAATGGTTTTTGGAAACTGTGGACGTTGTGTCCTCCGGACCAAAGAGGAAAAGAACCATCCGGGTTGTTATAGGCGCAAAGTTGAAAAGCCAGCATCTGTGATGGTATGGGGGTGTATTAGTGCCCAAGACATGGGTAACTTACACATCTGTGAAGGCGCCATTAATGCTGAAAGGTACATACAGGTTTTGGAGCAACATATGTTGCCATCCAAGCAACGTTACCATGGACGCCCCTGCTTATTTCAGCAAGACAATGCCAAGCCACGTGTTACATCAACGTGGCTTCATAGTAAAAGAGTGCGGGGTACTAGACTGGCCTGCCTGTAGTCCAGACCTGTCTCCCATTGAAAATGTGTGGCGCATTATGAAGCCTAAAATACCACAACGGAGACCCCCGGACTGTTGAACAACTTAAGCTGTACATCAAGCAAGAATGGGAAAGAATTCCACCTGAGAAGCTTCAAAAATGTGTCTCCTCAGTTCCCAAACGTTTACTGAGTGTTGTTAAAAGGAAAGGCCATGTAACACAGCGGTGAACATGCCCTTTCCCAACTACTTTGGCACATGTTGCAGCCATGAAATTCTAAGTTAACTATTATTTGCAAAAAAAAAAAAAGTTTATGAGTTTGAACATCAAATATCTTGTCTTTGTAGTGCATTCATTTGAATATGGGTTGAAAAGGATTTGCAAATCATTGTATTCCGTTTATATTTACATCTAACACAATTTCCCAACTCATATGGAAACGGGGTTTGTAAATGTTGAGAACGGAATCAACTTGTGGGGTACAAACTGCTGCTACTCGCTGTGGTTACATTCCAAGACCAAGTGATGGACCCATGAAAAACCCTAAAAATGCCCATTTTGACATTGTAAACCAGGGATATTCAACTAAACTGTAACGTATATTAATGCAGTTTAAATTTATTTTCGTTTCACTAAGTTTTAAATTTATTACTTGCAACTTTTACAAAGAGTGCTTTTTTAATAAGAAACAGTGAAATTGATTCCCATCACATTTTATTAAAGTAATGGAAATGTGTGCATAACTGGAACATAAGGGCCCTAAAATAAAGAAGCTGGTCGGATCTCTCGGTGAGGTGGCTTGCTGCGGTCAGTCAAATTGTAGAACTGTCTCCATTTTTGTATTTACAAAAAACATATCGATTATCAACGTTTACTAATCAATTTTATAATTGTCCACGTCCGAATTGCGATGCATTTAAAAATCTATTATTTCCCCCACCTCTATATATCCCATTACGAAAAAAAAAGTGTCAAGGCAAGGCTCTGCCAATGTGTTTGCAGTGGTCAAAGTTCCTCTATACAACGGGAGCACTCTAGTGAGTTTAGGAATTTACAGCAATAATGTTGGTTTCCCAGGTTTTGAACTGAACCTGGGGATCGGCATGGTGTCATTCCTGGGCCGTCAGTTGAAAATAAATTGTAAATTTAGCTTTTACATTAGAAACCTTTACATTAAAATTATGTACAAAGCAAACTATAACCTGCTACCCAAGAATTTACAACGATTATTCTCAACAAAAGAGGAGAAATATAACCTTACAGGAAAATCTAATTTAAAACATTTGTATGCTCGTACAACACTTAAAACCTTTAGCAGATGTATGTGGAATTAAATTATGGAATGGATTAACCAAAGGAATCAAACAAAGCACCAATATTATTCAGTTTAAGAGACTGTTCAAACTACAAATGTTCACAAAGAACACAGAACAAGAATTATGATAAATATCTTGAACCCTTTTTTTTAATTTTTATTTTTATATTGATGCAAAGATAATTGATGTATTGTTTCCTTACTATAGTATAATATTTGTTTATTATTTATTTGTTCACTGTTATGTTACAGAGAACAAGAAAATAGGATTAAATTGCTATGGTATGAAAAGGTGTAGGATTAAATAAACTCAGCTTCTTCTTACTCCTTTTTGGACGTGCTGTAATGAAAAAACTAGAAATATCAATCAATCATCAATCAATGTTTATTTATATAGCCCTAAATCACGAGTGTCTCAAAGGGCTGCACAAGCCACAACGACATCCTCGGTTCAGATCCCATAGTGTTTTGAATTTAGAAAAAATCATAATATGACCCCTTTGATGCGCCTTGTAATCCTGTGCGGTTTTTGTATGAAAAAAGACCTTACAATCCTGTGCGGTTTTTGTATGAAAAAAGACCTTATAATCTGGTGCGTCCTATGGTCAAAAAATACGGTACATTTATTTTTTATTATAAAAGGTTTTCATTCTTTCCATTTTGACGGGGAAAAATGCGGTAAATTTCGGACTATAAGCCGCTACTTTTTTCCTACGCTTTGAACCCTGCATCTTATAAAACGGTGCAGTTAATCTATGGATTTTTCTTCGCTGATGACCATAGTAAAGAAAAAACAAGCAAAAAAAAAATGTTTGCTTGACGATGTAATGACCTACAAATTTTTGTCAATAAACAATATTATTGCTATTATATTTTGGCAATAATAATGGGTAATGGGAAAAAAACAGTGCCACGATGAAATTCTGGTGCCGAGCTGCCAGTTTTTTTTTACTGTAAAAACTGTGGTACAGTTTTGATCTTTACAGTAATACATCACAAAATCTACAGTTGATCTTAGGGTAAAAAGAAAAGCAGCTCAGATGCCAGAATACTACCGTAAAAAAAGCATTTTTCTATTTACATAAAAAAACAGTACATTTCACAGTAAAATCCTGGCAACTGAGCTGCCAGTTTTTTACTGTAAAAATTGTGGTACAGTTTTGATCTTTACAGTAATTACCGTAACATCTACAGTTGCTTTACGGAAAGAAAAAAAAGGCAGCTCAGATGCCAGAATTTTACTGTCAAAAAGCATTTTTCCATTTGCATAAAAAAACAGTACATTTCACAGTAAAATCCTGGGAAATTAGGTGCCCGTTTTTTACCAAGACAAAACAGCGGCACTGTTTTTCCATTTACAGTAATATGCTGTAAAAACCACTGTAGGTTTTACAGTAACATTTTTGCAACTGTGCTCCCAGTTTCTTTTTAATTGTACGTAAAAACAAGTGCATAGCAACCTGTGCAATAATATCATTCACTGTGTGAAGCGGCCGTCTGAGTTCAAACAGAACGGCGATGTGGCCCCCAAAGAAAGCACCACAGTACAGATGTGAATTGTACGAATGTAGTCTTCAACGTACGTACAAATATGTGATGAATTACATTGTATTGTATGCATGTTTGAAATAAACTGAAACTGAACTGAACTAAATTTGTGGAGTGGAGTTACATTACAACTTTCTATTTAGGTTGCCATGAAAATGATTTTCAATTCAAAGCAGAGCTAAGAAATCTGTGACTATGTAATCTGACGTGCTTTGAATTATGTCTGCTTAATGTCTCATCTAATGACATCATTATGTAAAATTGCCAGCATTCATTTGCCTGGTAAAGACACAAGTTGTTCCTCGGCAGAATTCCCAACCGCACACCAAGCAAGCACTTCATTGGCGGTTCTGCCTCCCACAGCAGAGAAGGGACACAAAATGTTGGCTGGAAAAATAGGAGACAAAGTAGCTTGTTTCAAACAGACGTCCCCGTTATGGACATAGAAAATCCTTGTCTAACAACTGTTTTATAAGACTGTTATGCATTTCTGCTGCTATCTCCAAAATCAGAAAATGATTAAAAATAAATCCCTCTTTCCCAAAATAATGGGAAAAAACTGTCTTTTATGAGCATTGTGGAGGGACCATATATGCACATGTATGCAGCCCTTAGTTATCGCGGTCGATTGGTACTGAACATATCCGTGGTAAACGAATGTTTGTAAAGTCAGACTATTATTGACAACTCAAATATTTTCATAGAACCTTAAAAAAAATGGTAATAACCTCAAATTATTTTATTAAACATTAGAGCCCACGAAACATGAAATAACATTCATTCCGTCAGTCTACCCCAGGGCAGCTGTGGCTATGAAAGTAGCTTACCACCACCAGGTGTGAATGAATGATGGGTTTTTAACATGTAAAGCGACTTTGGGTACTTAGAAAAGCGCTATATAAATCTCAGGTATTATTATTAGGTATTATCTAGTCACCTTTACCATCGTTTCACCCAATAAAGTAGTCTTGATTGTGTTCTACTGTAGATTACAGTACTCACTGGTAGCCTGGAGGATCCTCCAAGCCAGTGTTTTTCAACCACTGTGCCGCGGCACACTTGTGTGCCGTGAGATACAGCCTGGTGTGCCGTGGCAGATTATCTAATTTCACCTATTTGGGTTATAAATATTTTTTGCAAACCAGTAATTATTGTCTGCAAATGGTGTGTTGTTGTTGAGTGTCGGGGCTGTCTAGAGCTCGGCAGAGTAACCATGTAATACTATTCCATATCAGTAGGTGGCAGCCAGTAGCTAATTGCTTTGTAGATGTGGGAAACAGTGGAGTGCAGGTAAAAAATGTGTCTAATGCTTAAACCAAAAATAAACAAAAGGTGAGTGTCCCTAACAAAAGGTATTGAAGCTTAGGGAAGGCTATGCAGAACAAAACTAAAACTGAACTGGCTACAAAGTAAACAAAAACAGAATGCTGGACGACAGCAAAGACTTACTGTGGAGCAAAGACGGCGTCCACAAAGTACATCCAAACATGACATTACAATCAACAATGTCCCCACAAAGAAGGATAAAAACAACTGAAATATTCTCCATTGCTAAAACTAAGTAGATGCGGGAAATATCGCTCAAAGGAAGACATGAAACTGCTACAGGAAAATACCAAAAAAAGAGAAAAAGCCACCAAAATAGGAGCGCAAGACAAGAACTAAAACACTACACTCAGGAAAACAGCAAAAAACTCAAAATAAGTCATGGCGTGATGTGATAGGTGGTGACAGTACACCTACTTTGAGACAAGAGCTAAATTGATGCATGGTTTGGTTATGGTTTAAATTCATATCTAACAATTGCGACAACGACTTTTTACTGTCAACTGAGTTTCGTTTTTGAATGGTTTCTGCTGGTGGTGTGCCTCCGCATTTTTTTCACAGCAAAAAATGTGCCTTGGCTCAAAAAAGGTTGAAAAACACTGCTCCAAGCGTCTTTGCTGTGGCCCTTACCCGGCCATCCGTTAAAACATATCCAATTGCATTTACAATCCGCAAAGTATGTGAAAATAACAGACATTGTACAGTAAGCAATGATTTTATTATGTTCGTAGTTTGTGTTTCTTGTTTACCACTTAGCAATTGGTTGTATTCAGACACATGACTTCTTCCCGGAAGTGAAAACCAGTGGTGGTCAACCAAGCCAAGATGTCTCGACAGCAAGCAGCACGTGAACTACCATGAATTGATTAATGCGGACCCCGACTTAAACAAGTTGAAAAACTTATTCGAGTGTTACCATTTAGTGGTCAATTGTACGGAACACGTACTGTACTGTGCAATCTACTAATAAAAGTTTCAATCAATCAATCAAAACTATCCAAGTAAAAAACAGCTTCCTCCAAAAAGCAGATACGAGCAAAAACTCTAACTATGCAATGGAATAGATCCCTATACTTTATCAAAAAAAGATTTGTCCAGTAGTATAGTACGCAGACATATCGAACTATTACGCTACGGACGCCGTTCTAGAAAACAACAGAAAAGCATGGAGATCTACAAGTTCTTTGTGTGTGGCTGGTTCAAGGAAATTGGTATCAAGACTCTCCCAGATAAATCATCCATTGTTTTTGCTCGGGGAAGGTTGCATTTCATGATTTAACTTTGCGTTTAAATAAGCCATGTTTGTTGCTGTTGTTGTACGCGCCGTTTATGAGTAGCATGTTTTTCTCTTGTCTTTATCAAAATATAAGTATGGATGTCAACACTGTATGTGCTAAAACCTTCATTTATGATTGTTTTCTTTGTTAAAAACTTAACTATTTTAGGATTTACTCACATTTGCTTTATTTTATTTAGACTGGCCGAGTTGGAGCTTTTCGAAACACTTGTAGCAAACGTGTTTAAGAAATACAAATAATACTAAGATAACACTTAAATGAGAAAAAATAAACGTTAAAAGTATGTCAAACAAACCCTCAATGAAATGATCACTGCAAACTTGTGCATTTTTCCACTCCGCTCCCTTGGACTGAAGTGTGAGCTGTATGCTTTTCTCGTTGTTTGCTAAAATCTTGCACTCTTCCGCCCTTTTTGATTCCCTCTCAAGGAACTCTGAAGAAACGTTTAACCTTTTCACGATTTGAACGATTCGTACAGCCGAAAAGCGCAGAGTACCCATTGAAAACAGAGCTACACTATATTGCCAAAAGTATTTGGCCACCCGCCTCGACTCACACATGAACTTGAAGCGCCATCCCATTCCTAACCCATAGGGTTCAATATGATGTCGGTCCACCTTTTGTAGCTATTACAGCTTCAACTCTTCTTGGAAGGCTGTCCACAAGGTTGCGGAGTGTGTTTATAGGAATTTTTGACCATTCTTCCAAAAGCGCATTGGTGAGGTCACACACTGATGTTGGTCGAGAAGGCCTGGCTCTCAGTCTCCATTCTAATTCATCCCAAAGGTGTTCTATCGGGTTCAGGTCAGGACTCTGTGCAGGCCAGTCAAGTTCATCCACACCAGACTATGTCATCCATGTCTTTATGGACCTTGCTTTCCATGTTGGAAGAGGAAGGCGCCCGCTCAAAACTGTTCCCACAAAGTTGGGAGCGTGGAATTGTCCAAAATGTTTTGGTATCCTGGAGCATTCAAAGTTCCTTTCACTGGAACTAAGGGGCCAAGCCCAAGTCCTGAAAAACAACCCCACACCATAATTCCTCCTCCACTAGATTTCACTCAGCACAATGCAGTCCGAAATGTACCGTTGTCCTGGCAAACTCCAAACCCAGACTCGTCCATCAGATTGCCAGATGTAAAAGCGTGATTCATCACTCCAGAGAAGGCGTCTCAGCTGCTCTAGAGTCCAGTGGCAATGTGCTTTACACCACTGCATCCGACACTTTGCATTGGACTTGGTGATGTATGGCTTAGATGCAGCTGCTCGGCCATTGAAACCCATTTCATGACGCTCTCTGCGTACTGTACGTGGGCTTCATGGAATTGGGAGGTCCCATGAAGTTTGGAGCTCTGTAGCAACTGACTGTGCAGAAAGTGGGCGACCTCATTGCACTATGCGCTTCAGCATCCGCTGACCCCTCTGTCAGTTTACGTAGCCTACCACTTTGTGGCTGAGTTGCTGTTGTTCCCAAACTCTTCCATTTTCCTATACCTGTAATAAAGCCGACAGTTGACTTTGGAATATTTTTTATTTTTTAATATTTAGGAGCGAGGAAATTTCACGACTGGATTTGTTGCACAGGTGGCATCCTATGACAGTTCCACGCTGGAAATCACTGAGAGCGGCCAATTCTTTCAAAAATGTTTGTAGAAACAGTCTCCATGCCTAAGTGCTTGATTTTATACACCTGTGGCCGGGCCAAGCGATTAGGACACCTGATTGTGATCATTTGGATGGGTGGCCAAATACTTTTGGCAATATAGTGTAGCTTGACCACCACGCATATTTAATGAGTGAGATGTAAGCAGGGCGTGACATCAGTAAAATCCAAGCACTACTGCTACACAATACTTTTTTTTACTAAAGCTGAATCTGTTAGAGTACACCGCTTCTAAAAGGTATATATTCAGGATCAAAAGGATAAGGTTCTGGATCATCATTTGTCCCACAGTAATGGTGGTTGGCTCTTACAAAGTCTGATGATTTGCATTGTTGCTGATGGGGAAGGAGTCTGTGGTTCCCATCTCTACATCACGGATCACGTGGCTGGCTTGTTCATTGTCTCTCAAAATGGTTCGGAAATCTCCGTGTGATTGATACTATTTTGATCGTATCTATTTACTCGCAAACTTTGTAAGTCTTTTGGTGTCATAAATCAGGTACATATGATAATAGCTTCAATATAGAGACAACTAGTTTTTCCTTTCTACTGGTACTTTAAAGGCCTACTGAAACCCACTACTACCGACCACACAGTCTGATAGTTTATATATCAATGATGAAATCTTAACATTGCAACACATGCCAATACGGCCGGGTTAACTTATAAAGTGCAATTTTAAATTTCCCGGGGAACTTCCGGTTGAAAACGTCTATGTATGATGACGTTTGCGCGTGACGTCAATGGTTGAAACGGAAGTATTCGGACACATTGTATCACAATACAAACAGCTCTGTTTTCATCGCAAAATTCCACAGTATTCTGAACATCTGTGTTGGTGAATCTTTTGCAATTTGTTTAATGAACAATGGAGACTGCAAAGAAGAAAGCTGTAGGTGGGATCGGTGTATTAGCGGCTGGCTGCAGCAACACAACCAGGAGGACTTTGAGTTGGATAGCAGACGCGCTATCCGACGCTAGCCGCCGACCGCATCGATGATCGGGTGAAGTCCTTCGTCGCGCCGTCGATCGCTGGAACGCAGGTGAGCACGGGTGTTGATGAGCAGATGAGGGCTGGCGTAGGTGGAGCGCTAAAGTTTTTATCATAGCTCTGACGAGGTCCCGTAGCTAAGTTAGCTTCAATGGCGTCGTTAGCAACAGCATTGCTAGGCTTCAACAGGCGGCACAGCATTAACAGTGTAGTTACAGGTCCAGAGTTTGGTTCGGTGTCTCCTGATAGTAGTGTTGTTGATCTTCTGTCTATCCTTCCAGTCAGGGGCTTATTTCTTTTGTTTCTATCTGCATTTAAGCACGATGCTATCACGTTAGCTCCGTAGCTAAAGTGCTGCACCGATGTATTGTTGTGGACATAAAAGTCACTGTGAATGTCCATTTCACGTTCTCGACTCTCATTTTCAAGAGGATATAGTATCCGAGGTGGTTTAAAACACAAATCCGTGATCCACTATAGAAAAAGGAGAAAGTGTGGAATCCAATGAGCCCTTTTACCTAAGTTACAGTCAGAGCGAAAAAAGATACGCCCTGCACTGCACTCTAGTCCTTCACTCTCACATTCCTCATCCACAAATCTTTCATCCAAGCTCAAATTAATGGGGTAATTGTCGCTTTCTCGGTCCGAATCGTTCTCGCTGCTGGTGTAAACAATGGGGAAATGTGAGGAGCCCTTCAACCTGCGACGTCACGCTACTTCCGGTACAGGCAAGGATTTTTTTATCAGCGACCAAAAGTTGCGAACTTTATCGTCGATGTTCTCTACTAAATCCTTTCAGCAAAAATATGGCAATATCGCGAAATGATCAAGTATGACACATAGAATGGATCTGCTATCCCCGTTTAAATAAAAAAAAATTCATTTCAGTAGGCCTTTAAATATTTCATTTCTATTTTTAGAAATAGTTTAACTAATACTACTAATAATAATCAGTTTATTTAATTATCAGTTATTTAACTTAATTATTGTATTTCTTTTTTAGAATTAGTTTCTTTAAAAAATATCAAGGTTATTTAATTTTCGGTTATTTAACTTACTTGTCATTTCTTTTTTAAAATGAGTTTCTTTAAAAAAAAAAATCAGTTTATTCAATTCTTAATTAACTTAATTTTTTTATTCTTTTTTATAATTATTTGGTTTACAAAATAATGATCAGTTTATTTCATTCTCAATTATTTAACTTACATTTTGTTCATCATTCCTTTCAATCGTATAAACAAACATTTGTGGAACATCTGCAATGGAGCCAAAATAAGTGTGCGCTAATACAAAGTGATATCTTCATACTTGTGGTGCTGTCGTGCATCAGTAGAGCGCCATTAACGTTCTATACTTAGGCATCGATCGCAGACAGTTGCACCTAAAGGCCTTTAATTACAAGTCGGGGGTCTACGGTACTTTTATTTAATCTTCGTCTGCTCCTAGGGATTGTGCCTCTCTTGGGTTCATCGTTATTGACCCGTGAATGGTCTCCTGATTGCTATTCAGATCAATATAATCGTTCTCCATTACTACATATCTAATGTTAAAGCCTGTAATGTCTTATTGATTAAATACTTTTTTATTGTTACATAACTTTAATTATATGTCGGACTTTGATGGAGAATCATTTAACGGCAAGCCTCGACCACAATTTGATGAGCCGCTTTGATTTTTTATATCCCCCATAACAAAGCTCGTATGCTACATAGTAGTTACACACCAACCTTCCAGCGCTCTCCTCCATCTTTTATCCTGTCCAAGAAAGTGCTGATGATGCGGTCTGCTATTCCTTCTCCCCAACCTCCTCCCCTTCCTTTCATGGCACGCGTTTCCACCCTATGAATTATGTATCTGATTAATTAGGCTCGTCATGATAGTGTATGGTCAATTGGTAATTCCCTTCCGTTCTAGTTCAAACAAAAAGTGACCACCCTTTGCCTCCCTCCCCCACGAGCTCCTCTGCTGTCATTATAGTCAGCTGTGTTATGGATGAGAGGGATGGTATTTGTTGCACCCCGCCTGGGATGTTGCCTGGCCTCGCACATGGGAATACAATGAAATAACAAGATAACAAGATAAAAGCCTCGTGTCGGACTTCAAAGCGGAACGAGAGCATGAATAGAAGCGTGGAGTCTGCATGGTGGTGGTTGTATAGAACAAGCTTCCTTCTATGGGGCTAGAACTGAAGATACATCCATTGGATAATGTGTGTAAATATATACTCATGAATAGGTGGTGTGAATATACAACCACCTACTTGACATGCAATCCATACTAACAGCTGAACCTCAAGAGATCAGTGAAAAAAAAGTTTTGCATCAGAAGTAGTGTCTGATACACGTGTCACAAAGTTTTACTATAAAAACAGTCCAAGACGTGTTTATTAACTTAACATGCTCAAATTTACATACAGTCGTGGTCAGAAGTTGACATACACTTGTGAAGGACATAATGTCATGGCTGTCTTGAGTTTCCAATCATTTCTACAACTCTTATTTTTGTGTGATAGAGTGATTGGAGCACATACGTGTTTGTCACAAAAAACATTCATGAAGTTTGGCCAAACAGCTCGATTTTTGTTTCATCTGACATCACATGGACAAAGATAAGACCTTCTTTCAAAATTATTTATATTTGTATACATATATATATATATATATATATATATATATATATATATATATATATACACACACACACACACACACACACACACACACACACACACACACACACACACACACACACACACACACACACACACACACACACACACACACACACACACATGCATGCTTGCTTAGGACCCCCTGCCTCGAAATAAAATACAGGGCCTTGGTGCCCTTCTAACTTGCCTTGGTGCCCTAAAATATGAGCCCTCCTTTAGGGCAACACTTGCCTTGACCTTAAAAAGTTAAAATTAGAGGCCTGCATTTGTACATGCTCAGTTAATTAACATTGATAGTATACATGTGGGCCCATAGATATAAATGCAGGAAATGTAGTTTTGATGTAGAATTCTCTGGGGACAGCTTCCCCTCTAGTTTAGGTACATTTAATCAATAGTAATAGCTTAGCTTACTACATTTTCCAAGTAGCTTGCCTATCACTGCCTAAAGGTGTGTACCAGATTGGGTGGCAATTTGACTAAACACCATCAAGTTTCAGTGGGTGTTTTGTAGTGATGTGCAGCTTGATACCGTAATATCAATACTGTTAATACCAAGAATCTATTCTCCAATCAGAATATCAATAATTCGATACAGTGGAACCTCAATTTACATTTTATGACCCACAGCCCGAATAAAATTTGTTTCATTTGTCCATTGTGTGTCTCACAGAGCAGCCAATTTGGCAGCACATTTATTGTAGACGGGCTGATCGCTCTCCATGCTTACAGTCAGCTCAGCAGTGCTATCGTTACTGTGCTCAGTCTTTGGTGTTTTTTATTAGCCTTTTTACAGCATTTTTCTAATTTTGCGAGCTCAACATAAGACCTAAAAAAGCAATTAATGAGTGAAAATTCAGGAATAGAACCAGTATCCGCAGCGTTGTTGTACAAAACTCAACTCCCCTGCCTCTCACTTCTGCTGCACGCCAAAATTATTCACTGACTAGTAAAAGTGGAGGGCAGCACGGTGGATAAGGGGTTAGTGCATGTGCTTCACAATGCGACGGTCCTGAGTAGTCCTGAGTTCAATCCCGGGCTTGGGATATTTCTGTGTGGAGTTTGCATGTTCTCCCCGTGACTGCGTGGGTTCCCTACGGGTACTCCGGCTTCCTCCCACCGCCAAAAACATGCACCTGGGGATAGGCTGATTGGCAACACTAAATTGGCCCTAGTGTGTGAATGTGAGTGTGAATGTTGTCTGTCTATCTGTGTTGGCTCTGTGATGAGGTGGCGACTTGTCCAGGGTGTACCCCGCCTTCCACCCGAATGCAGCTGAGATAGGCTCCAGCACCCCCGCGACCCCAAAAGAGACAAGCGGTAGAAGATGGATGGATGGATAATAAAAGTGGATTTTTTTTTCAATCATTAATTATTGTAGCGACCTCTTAAAGTTGAATAGTTTTGTGATTTCAAACTTTGAGTGCACTACATGGCTAATGACAGTTGATAGACGCTCTTATTCTAAACGGACACAAAATAGTTGACCACTGAGCATGTTTAAACTCCATTGCTGATCAAAATAGCAGCACCCACTGAGGATCAAGAACAGTCCCTCAGATTATTTAAAAGGGAACTGCACTTTTTTTTTTGCCTATCATTCACAAACCTAATGTTAGACATTAGACTTTCTTTTTTATGCGTTATAATTTGTAAAATTCAGCAAGTACGAGGTGGCTAAGAATTAATCTAATGGGAGTCATCTATGGCGGCCATAAAGTCCTCTAAAAAAACATCCAAAAAGCGCCAACAATACTCCATTCACATGTCATGACTTGAATATTAACCAAATACTAGCTATATTTTCACTATAGGCGTTAACGCAAATAAACTACGTTTAGCAAGGCAGTGATCACAGAGAGCTAACTAGCTTATGTAGATATTGACATACTGAGCTTGTAAGCTGCTGCATCATCTCTGAGTAGGGCAGTGAATCTTTGGGCACCACACGATTCGATTCATGGGGGTAACGATTCCTGTCTTGATTCAAAACGATTCTCGATTCAAAATCAATACTTTTAAAAAAACATTGGGTGCCAGTTCTATAATTAACTACATTCCTTCATAAAATAAACTATCAGACGGGATAAATTACTATATTATTTAAAATACATCTGGTTTTGTTTATTAAATGTTTGGGTAGAATTTTATTACATTCAAATACAAATAAGGCAACGAGAGAAGTATCCCACACTTCTCTTTTCTAAAGTAAATCTGTACAGCTGATATGGGCATCTACATCACCATAATCATTTGTCTTAGGGTCTAAACATGTGTAAGAAAATAAATCGACTGCAGGCTGAGAAAGGAGCAAGCAGGATACAGAACAGGCAGAGGAGGAACAACAGAGCAAGTCTTCATACTGCGAAACATAATTGAACAGGTTAACGAGTGGCAAGCAACACTATTCATGAACTTTGTAGATTTCGAAAAGGCTTTCGACTCGGTCCCCCACGAAAGCCTGTGGATGATTATGAAGGAATATGGAATTCCAGAGAAGATTGTGACAATGGTGAAAACATTTTACGAAGACTTCCAGTGCGCAGTAGAAGACCAAGGAGAAACATGCGAGTGGTTCAACATTAAAACCGGTGTCAAACAAGGATGTAATATGTCCGCATTCCTGTTCTTGATCGTGATGGATTGGATAATGCGAAGAACAGTTAAAGAGGGAGAGAATGGAATTCGCTGTAAGCTAACATCAAAACTCAATGACCTGAACATGGCAAATGACATAGCATTACTGTCCTCAACAAAACAGCACATGCAGAGTAAAACAACATGGATGGACGAAGAAGCTGGGCGAGTAGGACTCAGGATCATTACACAAAAGACTAAAATATTGAGGATCAATGCAAGAAACCAGGAGAAAATCCAAATCAATGGACAAGATGTCGAAGAGGTAGAGCAGTTCACCTACTTGGGAGCCACAGTTTGTAAAGAGGGAGGCAGCATGAAGGACCTGAAGAATAGACTGTCGAAAGAGAGAGGCGCATTCATCAGACTTGGAAAGAGCTCCAACAGCATCACAAGAAGAACAAAACTAAAACTGTACAAGACACTAGTAGTACCAGTATTGCTATACTGGTGTGAAACCTGGAAAATGAACAGAGGAGATAACAGGGCGGTTGACGTATTCCATAAAAAATGCCTACGAAGAATACTCAGAATCTGTTGGCAAGATCACATCAGTACTGAAGAACTGCTGGAAAGAGAGAATATGAAGCCACTCAGTGAAGACGTAAAGCTACGAAGATGGAAGATGATTGGACACATACTACATCAGGACAAAAACAACAATTGCAAGAAAGGGAAGACCAAAGATCACCTGGAGGCCTACCGTTGAGAATGGAAGGAAAGAGGGAGGATGGAACTCGTGGTCGGAGGCGAGGACTGCAGCAGCCAATCGTGAGAAGTGGAGAAGCTCTGTGAGGGCCTTATGTGCCACGAGGCACGAAGTGGATAGGTAACAGGTAACTAAACATGTATATATTTTTTGGAATCGATTAGGAATTGTTACAAATAAGAATGGTGATTCATTCGAAAATCAGTTTTGTTTTGTTTTTACATTCCTACCTTTGAGTTGGTAAAAGTTAATTTTAGATAATAAATCATGCCTCTCACTTGGAGAGTAGAAGGTTGTGGCCATAAACCGAAATGTTAGTTAACTTTGACAATTTCTATGACTGTTGTAATTCATCAGAGTCTTTGTAATCTCAGGGCATTCAATCAATCGCAACTGGACTGTTTGGTTTGTCTTAGAAGACGTTTCGCCTCTCATCTGGCTTCTTCAGTTCATGCTGATAGACTTGAATTGGTCAGATCTAGTCTTAGACTTAAATTGGTCAGATGTAGTCTAGCAGCTGGTACCAATACCTCAGTTCATGCTCATAGGCTTAGATTGGTCAGATCTAGGTTAGCGGCTGGTGTCAAAACCCTAAATATTTATACCAAAAAAAATAGGAGGGTGTGCCTGGGCAAGGATGGTTTCGCCCTATCATAGTGAGAAAAACAACTGCTTTGATGCAAACAAGCAATCGTAATGTCAATGCCAACAACCGTTGTTGAAGTGTAACTTCCCCTCGTTGGCATTGAGGTATTACGTGGCAGAATGACTGCTCTGGATCGACTAATACAAGTCCAAAATTGACGGAATCACCCATGTTCACCTTCCATTCAGTTCTAAACAAACGGCACAAAAGCCATTCTGGTCACCTTCTGTGACCAGAATGTTTCTAACTACAGTTATTTGTTGGATGCTAAATTGCAGAGTCTCTTCTTTTAGGAATGGTTGAAAGGACAGTGTTTTGTGTGAGTGAGACAGGAGGTGTTGCGGACCACCTCCTCTGTTCAGGGATGGTTTTTCAACCTTGACATAGATGGTTTCCCTCACTCCTCTTTTGTACCATCTATCCTCCCTGTCCAGAATCTGTAAATGTTTGTTGTCAAAGGAGTGCTGTTTCTCCCTGAGGTAGACAGCTGAGTCTTGGCCTGAAGAGTTTGCCCATACTTGCCAACCTTGAGATCTCCAATATCGGGAGGTGTGGGGGGGGGGCTTGGTCGGGGGGCGGCGGGGTGTGTGGTTGGGGGCGTGGTTATTTACAGCTAGAATTCACCAACTCGAGTATTTCATATATATATATATATATATATATATATATATATATATATATATATATATATATATATATATATATATATATTTATTTTATTTACATAGAAAAAAAAAAAAATACTTGAATTTCAGTGTTCCAGTGGCTATCCATTAGATGGCAGTATTGTCCTGTTTAACTTCTCCGTTCATGATGAGTATATCATTTCGGTCGCCTTGTCTGTAATTTCCTCGTTCTTCTGCTTCGTCTCCTTGTTGTGTGCGCAGTTGTGCACTCTATAAAAGCCCTAGATGTTATGACGTCTTTGGGCAGGCAAGCTGTTTATTTTGTGGGAAAGCGGACGTGAGAACAGGCTGTCCCCACTCAGTCTCAGGTCCGCATTGAGCTGGAGGGGGCGTGGCCTCCAGCTCCGGCTGAATACCGGGAGTTTGTCGGGAGAAAATCTCTGCCGGGAGGTTGTCGGGAGAGGCGCTGAATATCGGGATTCTCCCGCTAAAAACGGGAGGGCTGGCAAGTATGAGTTTGCCCGTCTATGCTGTGCCATGCGTCGGCTTTGTGATTGTTTTGTTTCCTCAATATATGAACCAGTGCATTCATCATTACACTGGATAGCATATACCAGATTGTTTTTCTCGTTGTGGGATGTCCGGTCTTTAGGATGCACTAGTCTCTAGAGGTGGGGGAAATAATTGATTTTTAGATGCATCGCAATTCGGACATGGACGATTATAAAATCTATTAATAAACGTCAACAATTGATATATTTATTGTACATAAAGTAATCCAGACAGTTCTAAAATTTGGCTGACTGCAGCGAGCCACATCCCTGAGAGATCCGAGCAGCTCCTTTATCATCGGGCACTTATGGTCCAGTTTTGCACACATTAATTTAATAAATGTAGGAATTAATTGAGCTGTTCTTATTCCAAATGAATTGTTTTTTCAAAGTTGCAAGTGATAAGCGCTTATATAGTGAAACGAAAAGAAATGTAAAACTGCATCAATATACATAAATTAAAGATGAATCAATGTTGTTGTTGTTGTTGTGTTTGCTGTTGTTGTTTTTGTCTCTCTGTCTAATCCCCCTCTTGTCCCCACAATTCCCCCCTCTGTCTTCCTTTTTTTCTCTTTCTATCCCCTCCTGCTCCGGCCCGGCTACACCAAATGATAATATAAATACATTTAATAAAGTCAAATACAAATAAGGCAACAAGAGAAGTATCCTACACTTCTCTATTGTAAAGTAAATCTGAACATCTACATCAACTATATGATTGGCCTGAGAAGCTGGACAGGACATAAAAAAAAAGAAAAAAAGATGAATCAATAATCCATTTTTTTATCGAATCGTGTCCTGAATCGTAATAGTAATCGAATCGTGAGCTGCCCAGAGATTACCACCTCTACCAGTCTCTGTCTCAGGCTGTTGCCTGGTTCGAAGTGTACTGGGATGTGTTGGTTAAAAATGATTCTGAGTTTTTCAGATAGACCTGATACATATGGATTGGAATGATAATATTTATGTCACCCCCTCATCCACTCTGTTCTTGTTACTGTCTTTTTACAAACGACCAGTTGGGGTAACCACAGGAGGGAAGGCCTCAAAACCTTATAAGTCTATTATTTTTGTATTCATGACAGTCCAAATATGTTGACAAACACAGGTAGGACAAAGGCTTGTCTGTCCATCGTCTGTCTTTGCAGCGCGATCATCTCCTTTCTAACATCCATTTGTACCAGTTTGCCAGACCTTTCAAAAATAAATAAAGACACTACAAAAGCTGCCGAAGAACAGTTTTAGTCTTGACAGATCGCATTGTGAGCGAAAAATCATTATATTTGTATTTCCTCCTCCCCAGTATTGTGAGCGTTCTGATAACCAGCATATATTTTTCATGTTCATGAAGACAGCCACGCCAAATGGATTGCGCTCTCTATTTCTCTAATGGCGCAATCTTTGTGCGCGAGCTTAGTAGGTCAACTTTTTGTGTGCTATCAAAATTTTCACGTTTTCATACACGCAAACCTTTACTAGATCGGTCCCTCAGTGTTCTTGTTCCAACACAGTAGACCCTCATGTGATCGCTCCTCAATGTTGTGTTTACATGTTCATGTCCGAGGGAGTGACGTTTCCTTGATGTTTTAGCTATTTCCATTCTAGATTTATTTTAAACTACGGTTTCACCTGACATGCAGTATATTGTTAAATGCATATATTTTTTTAAAGTACTTTTGTTATTAATTGTTTCAGTGTCATCAAAATATGTTCATAATATTGCTTACACATGTCTAAAATAAAGACTTCACCCATCTACAATACCTCATGCCAGTATACTTACAATACTAATATTTTAGTGTATAATTAATTTATTCATTCCAGAACTCTATTTACCTTGTCAACACCACAGTAAATTAATTCCTCGTTAACTTTTGCACATACAATTTCCAGGGAACCTTCTGATTCTGTATGCTGCCCCCTCTCAAAGCCTCATACAGTTACCCCAAGGTGTAAATCCTGGACTAATCTGTTTTTCCTGCTGGATATAATCTCCCAGCTCAAGGTGCTGTCAGTGCAATAAATTTACATGACCAGTTATCGATCCACCAATGTGGTGCATCATGGGTATTCTGGAACATAAATATGAAGTATTCATAACAAAGTAATGTTTTGATTGACAGCTATCTTTGTGTGGAGAATGTATGCAATGCTTTCATACCAGTCTTGATTAGACCAAAAACTAAGGGGGTGTGGAGGTTGATGGGAGGTGCCCTGTGCGCTGTGTATCCTTTGGCCTCTTATTGATCGTGGGCTTCAATAGCTTGGTATCGATTGTCCCTCTTCCCCTGCAGAGAGATCAGTCATGCACCTGTCCACTGAGGCTATGTTTTATGCACGCCAAGCAGGGAGATTACAGAGAAAGGGTCACTAAAGGGGCTGTTGGTAAATGACTACAGGGAAATACCAGTGTATTTGAAAGATGAAACGCAAGCTTTGAAAGCAGCGACAACAGCCGTAAGCATTTTATTATAGTCAAACCTCGGGTTTTGAAGCTTTTACTTTTGGTATGAAATTTGCCCCAGTTTTTGTATAGCGTCTTGGTTACCGTACGGCCAAACATTGCGCGTAACAAACTGGTCTGCATGTGTATATTCCGCAGGGTCGAGTGCCCAAACAAAGCCTCCCGTACAGCAGACTGATTTAACTAAAGTAGCTTGTGTATGTGCACACGTGATAATGCTACACCAGTGTTTTTCAACCTTTTTTGAGCAAAGGCACATTTTTTTCATTAAAAAAATACGGAGGCACACCACCAGCAGAAAACGTAAAAAAATGAAACTCCACCAGGTTGTCATGCTTTATTTTGAGTGTGTTGTTGTTTTCCTGTGTGTAGTGTTTTAGTTCCTGTCTTGCGCTGTTATTTTGGTGGCCTTTCCTGTTTTGTTGGTGTTTTCCTGTTGCAGCTTCACGCCTTCCTTTGAGTGCTATTGCCTGACCTGCTTTCTATTGGCAAACAAGACTATTTCAGTTGTGCGGACGCTTTCCTTCTTTGTGGGGACATTGTTGATTGTCATGTCAAGTACGGATGTACTTTGTGGACGCCATCTCTGCTCCACACGCTGTAAGTCTTTGCTGTCATCCAGCATTCTGTTTTTGTTTACTTTGTAGCCAGTTCAGTTTTATTTTCATTTTGCATAGCCATCCCTATGCTTCATTGCCTTTTCCTTTCCGTTTTGTTCATTTTTGGTTTAAGCATTACATACCTTTTTACCTGCACGCCGTCTCCCACTGTGCTCTGCATATCGGGATCACGACAAACCCTCCTCGACGCGTTCCGACTTCTACAAAGCTATGAACTACCTGCTGCCACCTACTGATGTGGAGTATTACATGGTTACCCTGCCGAGCTCTATACAGCACAGACACTAGACAACGGCACATTATTTGCAGATTATAATGATTGATTTGCAAATAATATTTTTTGGACCAATTAGATGAAGTTGCATAATTTCCCACGGCACACCAGACAATATCTCACGGCACACTAGTGTGCCTTGGCACAACCACAGTGCTACACCATGACATTCAATGCATCCACAAAAGATTCACAGCGCTTCACTTTTTCTACACTTTGTTATAGCCTTATTCTAAAATGGAATAAATGTATTTTGTCCTCAAAATTCTATAGACAATACTCCATGGTGACAATGTAAACATGTTTTCCATCCATCCATCCATTTTCTACCGCTTGTCCCTTGCAAATTTATTAGAAGTAGGGCTGTCAAAGTTAATGCTATAATACCGCGTTAACTATACATTTCAATAAAGGCACTAATTTTTTTAATGGCCGATTAACGCAAACACTTTCTTTTTTACCCTCCTGCCGTGCCGTAGTGGGGGAACTTGGCTGCAGTTCACTTGATAGTGATGAGCCACAAGCGAGCAGAAATGGATAACAAAAAGGGCACATTATGGAAATATCATGTTCAAAGCCATAACAAGTTGTTCTCTCTCGCTGTAACAAAAAAAATGTGAAGCGCTGTGAATACTTTCGAGATGCACTGTATATGGCCAGATCTTACACAACAGTGGTTGTAAACTTTTTTCACCAAGTACCACCTCAGAAAACACTTAGCTCTCCAATTACCGCTATAATGACCAACATTAAAATGCAGTAGCGTAATATGCCTAAGTATTCATTAAAAACAAGGCAGAAGTTTTATTTAACAAGTTTGGCCACTGTAACGTTACACACAATGCACAAACATCATCAACAATGAAAGTACATATGCAGTACATATGTACAGATCTCTTTGGGGTACTACTAAATTGAGCCCGCGTACCACTAGTGGTACTCGTTCCACAGTTTAAGAATCACTGTTATACATGGACAGCCACATCTTGCATCCAGCAGCAATGTTTAGCCAATCATCTATCAATATTGACAACCACTTCCTCTGTTTTTCTGTACTTAAGTAGTGCATGCAGACCCAATACTTTATCATATTGTCCTATATTGATGATGACATTAGCTCATAAGTAAAGAATCGTTCAAAGTACCCATCATATTGTAGTCTGTCTACTCATTTTCCTTTACCCATAAAACCCATAATATCAGTAACTCAGTTTTTGTGCTTTTTTATTATGTGCGACTGTTAAAAAAGCCATCATTGGGCCAAAGAAGATTGTAAGTGCCATCATTTTGATAAAGAAGGTGAGAAAGACGATTGAATTGAAGAAAGAAAGTACAAAGGTGGCATCTATATGGCGGATCTCCTCAGGATGTATTCCTCCCTCCTCCTTATCGTCATCATCGATAAGAGTTGTCAAAGGTGTTACATGTTCATATACGTTTTATTTTCTCATTTATAGAACATTTATTTTGCATTGTAAAACTATATTCTCCAAAAAAAAAAAAAATTCTCCCGGGTTCATGCAGGGCTGCAAAAAATGTGTTTGAAAATACATCCATATTATCGTATTATGAAATAATCAACACTTCCGCACATGGGTCACAATGGCTCATAGATTTACTGTAAACTAGCAAAATAAGTTGTAGCATCGACATTTAAATTAAAAAAAGTTTTAAACATATCAAGGATCACTAAAAAATATAAAAATAAAGAATTAGAATAGCAACCGAAGACCGCATAGAGGGAAAGAATCATGAATCCAGTCGATGATCCGGCTACTCAAAGAAAATTATAAAGTTTAAAACACATAATTATAATAAAATACAGTATATAAATAAAAAGAACAAACATTACCTCAATTTAGCAACACAACTACAAATGACTTTGCCTATGTATTCTTCCGAGGCACATCCGGAACTTGTTGTTCTTGTCTCTAATTTATGGGAGTGCGTTTGTAACCATAACAAGTCGAATCACAACAATGCAAAACCAGGACAACATGTTGTGTATGCTATAAGTGTGCATTTAAAATCGATAGTTGTGTTGCACAGGTTTTAACAGTGTTAAATATTTGCTGCATATGTTGTGCATGTGTCTACATCGGTTGTTTAACGAAAGTGTGTGCATGTGTGTTTGAGTGTACTTTATCCAGATGAAGTCAATGAGTAGTGACATTTGCATCCATGTGCACTGAGATGGAAAACACCATGCAGACCGACAAACACCTCAGGACCACAAGTGGATCCACTCAACGTCACCTGAAGCCTTTGAAACAAGTTCATGTTTTGGTAAACGACTCATTTAAATGTCCCCTATTATGCAAAATTGACTTTTTAATGATGCATTTTTAATGAGTATGTGTCCCCAGAGCCTGTTCATTAGCACCGAATGTGAGAAAAATCGGTCAAAGTCCTCACTTGTTTGCTACATTTATGCACTGAAACGGTCACTTTTGAAGTTTTTCATTAAGGAAAAACCTCATTACTCGAAAAGAAGACTGCGCTACACATCTTAAAATATATCCTGGAACTCTTAAGACTGTCAGTCAGCTACAGACGTGTACGCTATATCATGTTGTTGGTCTTCAGCGGATAGGCTCGGGATGTATACATTGTACTGGTATTTTTTGGTACCGGTTCCTAATTGGGTCTGTCCAAGGAAACCGATAAGATCTGTATTCTTTTTATCCAGCTGACCGTCATCATTACAACACACTGTCACATTCATCCAAGTGCCACTACCACGCACGGGTAGATGATAGTCAGCTTGGAATAATGGAATAATCACAAATAAGGAAGCAACACCACACAAAAGTTTGTAACACAACAATTTTTCCTCCAAGTTCCCAAAGTCCTGCACGCTAATAAGACTTAGTACCAGTTGGAAGTGAACGCCACTTAACTCACGACTCCCACTACGGTGTGCCTCATCAACTCGACTGTCCTCTAAGCCAGGGGTCGGCAACCCAACATGTTGAAAGAGCCATATTGGAGCAAAATTACAAAAAACAAATATGTCTGGAGCCGCAAAAAGTTAAAAGCCTTATGTAAGTGTAATAATGAAGGCAACACATTAAGTAAGTTTCTCAGAGGGTGAGATAACTCCTGGAAATTACTGTCTTAAAACTGCCAAAGGTATAGATGTGTGTGCCCAAATCAAAGGAAAGGACAGGCTGTCTTCTTCTAGTGGATTTATTACAATCTTTGCAAGCTGGGTAATGTTTGCTGTTGTCTGGAACAACATGGTAACGTTTGCTGTGGTCTGGAACAACATGGCACACTAACAAATGCAGCCATTATTACACGCAGATAATGTGTCATGAGAGATGCAAATGTAAATTAAATACACATAAGGACATAAGTAAAGGAAATTATATGAACTCAAATATACCTACAAACGAGGCATAATGATGCAATACGTACACACAGCTAGCCTAAATAGCATGTTAGCATGGATTAATACCACTCCACGCAACAAACAACAGCTCACCTTTGTGCATTCACGCACAGCATAAAACGTTTGGTGGACAAAATGAGACAAAGAAGGAGTGGCATAAAACATCTTTCTGTGGCAGCGTTGTACACGTAAACCAACTACGGTGAGTTCAAGGACCGCCAAAATTAGTTGGACAAAATGGTGCTGGCCATCAGTGAAGCATGTATAACATAAACAGTGGGCTTTCTAACAATTAGGAAGGTTTGTGTCATTGTTGTCCTCCTACAGAAACATTATTAAAACAACAAATATATTTTTCCCCCTTCTTTTTCCATTTTTGAAAAATCTCCAGGCAGCCACTAGGGCGGTGCTAAAGAGCCGCAAGCGGCTCGAGAGCCGCGGGTTGCTGACCTCCGCTCTAAGCGATCCAGTAATCCACAGGCCAATATTAATACACTCAAAAAAGTGAACATTTTAAATAATCACTTGGTCTTTGTAGGTATATAATACACACAAGACACAGATACATTATGCTGGGTTGCATATGACGTCACATCCGGTTCATTGAGTACGCATGGTGGTCAAGCCTTTCTCGAAGACAAATGCTCTGTGCTTGTGTTGTTTTCCGCTGTACGAACTGTTCAAATCGCGAAAAGGATAAACGTTCCTTCAGAGTTTCTCGAGAGGTAATCAAGAAGGGCAGAAGACTGTTACATTTTACGTGGCTTGAACTCCAATCCAAGGGAGCAGAGTCAAAGAATGAACAAGTTTGCAGTCATCACTTCGTTAAATGTTTGTTTGGTATACTTTTATCGTTTAGTATTTCCCATTTAAGTATTATATTGATATTATTTGTATTTCTTAAAACACATTTTTGCTACGAGTAATTCCTAAAGCACCAACTCTGCGAGTCTAAATAATAGAAGGCAAATGTGAGCAAAACCTAAAAGAGTTAAGTTGTTTACCAAAGGCAGCAATCATAAATGACGCTTTCAGCACATACACAACGTTGACATCTATTGTTATATTTTAATAAAGAGGAGGAAAAAAAATGTGAAAACGGCAATGCATATTTATCCGAGAAAGTCTCCTCGACCCAGCCACACACAAAGAAGTTGTAGACCTCCATGCTTTTCTAAGTTTTCATCTGTTTTGTCGTGTAGAATGACGTCTGGAGCACCAGATAGTTTGATATATCTGGGAACGTGGCAGACGGATAATCCTTGATCGTGTGCTGCTTGCTGCACCAAAACTATCTAGGCTTGGTTGACCACCACTTGTTTTTCACTTCCAGGAAGAAGTCATGTGTCAGAATAAGAGCAATACGTCGGTAGCTGACAACACTGGCTTCTGGTCTGTCACCAAAATAGGTCTGTTTTAGGGTTGTACGGTATACCGGTATTAGTATAGTACCGCGATACTAATGAATGGTATTCGGTGCGATACCGCCTCTGAAAAGTACCGGTCCCGCACCCCCTCGCGTCCCCGTCGTCGTCACGTCATGACATTGCTGGTTTACGAGCAAAGAAGCATGTTCGGTAGCGCACAATCACAGAGTACTTACAAACAGACAGTGTGTAGACAGAAAAGGGAGAATGGACGCATTTTGGCTTAAAAACTGACGATAAAGGTGAAGTTAAAACACTGAAACGCCCTCAGGAAGAGGTGCTTTAACACATGGCTAGCTAGCTAGCAGCTAAAGTCCATTACGTCTATATTTTTGGGCATCACAACATCTTCTCTCGGTTTTTTTTAATTCATAGTATGTTTATGAACTCAGAAAATATGTCCCTGGACACATGAGGACTTTGAATATGACCCATGTATGATCCTGTAACGACTTGGTATCAGATTGACACCCAAATTTGTGGTATCATCCAAAACTGATGTAAAGCATCAAAACAACAGAATAATAAATTATTATTACATTTTAACAGAAGTGTAGATAGAACATGCTTAAAGAGAAAGTAAGCAAATAACAGTAAATGAACAAGTAGATTAATAATACATTTTCTACCACTTGTCCTTAACAATTTTGACAAAATAATAGAATGAGAAATGACACAATATGTTACTGCATATGTCAGCAGACTAAATTAGGAGCCTTTGTTTGCTTACTTACTACTAAAAGACAACTTGTCTTGTATGTTCACTATTTTATTTAAAGACAAACTTGCAATAAGAAACATATGTTTAATGTACCGTAAGATGTTTTGTTAAAATAAAGCCAATAATGCCATTTTTTGTGGTCCCCTTTATTTTAAAAAGTACCAAAAAGTACCGCAAAGTATCGACATAATTTTGGTTCCGGTACCGGTACCAAAATATTAGTATCGGGACAACACTAGTCTGTGTGCAACATAAAAACATATAAAAATTCTTATTCTTACAAAATATACATCCACCTAACATGTAAACTGATTGTATTGATTTATATTATATGTTTGATATGAGATATCATGTTAAAGGTCCGTGAATGAACATGAATAGCATACATTAATATTATTTTACTTTTTTATTTTATTACTAATATTTTCAAAGTTATTATAGGGACAAGCGATAAAAAATGGATGGATGATGTATTAAGTGTAATTGTACTTGATAGAAACACAGTGATGGATCTGTGTGGTCTTTACAAAATGATGACATAACTGTATTGCAGCTTGCATAGTTGACTCGTTTCCGATTTAAAAAGCAGGTGTTGATAAAAAAAAAAGTAGTACTTGCCTGATGTGCCTGATTACATCATAATCTTTCAGGTGCACAACTTTTAGTGCTAATAATAAAATATGCATTTTTCCACATATTTATTTCTACAAATTACATACAGTACTGTTAAGAGTTTCAATGAATACCGGTTTTGATATTTAATACCGACATTAGTATCGGATTCGATAAAATCCTAACGGTATACATCCCGAAGATATGCTAGAACTTTTCTTAAGCTAACACTACTTCTCTAAACTCACTGTGTCTCCGAAGGGAAAATTTTGTCGATGCCAACGGATTTACTTTTGTACAAATTAAAGCCGTTCGATCAGTGTGAAAATAAATCTCCTGTGCACAAGTGCGCAGCAGGTGGATCTTTGCCCGTTTGTATTTGACTGCTCGCCATATGTGCATGAGAGACACCATCTGTGAAAAAATGCATGCTCTACAAAACCCGCACATATTCAATTACAGTATATACATGTTTATTAGTTATGTATGGCAGAATTTCATTGGGAAAACAAAACATTAAACTTAACACATATTAAAACAAAAATAGATTAAGCTTTATTAATTAGGGCTACATTGATTTATCGATTAATTTGATTAGAAGAAAGCTTTGATTTACATTCTGTAGCTTTGATTAATAGTTTAATAAGTGCAACTAATACAAATTGATAGAATACAGACTGCATGGAGTGCCCGAAAACTTTAAATACACGGATGTAGTTTCTGCACGGCCGCTGCAATAGAGCGAAAACATGAGAAAGGTGTTGTGTGGGCTTTTTAATATTTTTGATTTAAACTTTTATTAATGCACACATGTTCAAAGTACAATTTCCAAAGTTAATAATGTGCATTTATTAGAAAAAAAGAATGAAGGCTGTAGCAAGCAAAAGAAAAATCAAAAATGTCCCTCAAAAGTGTGTTTTATCCGATTTCTCGATTACTCAAACACACCAATCGATAGATTACTCGATTGCAGTAGTACCTCAACTTAGTCTTAACTGGTTCTGTAAAGGAGCTCTTAACTCAAACCACTTGTATCTCAAATCAACGTAGCCCATTGAAATAAATTAACCCCCCCCCCCCAAAAAAAAAAGAAAATTTTAACCTCTAAAAGGCCTTAGTGGCCACATGCATGGACAGCACCTTTTAGCACTTATTTCCAAAATTGTGTACACTACTGAATTGGGGTCTTATGCCCATCCATCCATCCATCCTGTCAGAAGAGTATAACATACAATGGAATTTGAAAAAAAAAGTGTAAAAATAAAAATTTGCATGTCACTACACATGAAGTACACATTTGTGTACTTATGGATACATCATATTAAAAGATGATGTTTAGTTTTTATTCTAATTAGGGTCCAATAAGCCCAAATAGCAAAGATAAATGAAAAAAAGCATGTAAACAAACAGCTTGGGCCTTAAGAGGTTAAAATGGAAAATGCCTCTTAAAAAGAAAACTAACTTTTGGATAAGACATATTGTATGAAAAACAATACAATAGAATGTACTACTAATAATTATAGTTGTTTCATGACGTAATGTAATAATAATGTACAGCAACTACATTGGAGAGTGGACTTCTACAGTATTTCCTTCCAGCTGCTTCTCTGTCGAACACACCATCAGCATCTTCTCCATAATTTCATGGATAAATGTCCGGCATTTAGATATTTTACCATTATTGGCTGGTAGAATAATTCTGCTTCAGTTTGATGTAGACTAACCATGACTAGCAACTGATTCACCAAGTTGGACATGTTTTTGATAATTTCGTTCTTTGCCTAAATTAATATCATCAACTTTTTCTCAGCACTGTCCGTCACACTCACTTTCTTTAATGATGTTGCTCTCTAATATAAGCTAATGGTAGCAAGTAAGGCCAGATGTTTTGGGAGAATCTTACGTGTTCACTGTGGCATTTGCGGGGATGCTAACTCGTTGTGGCTTGTGCAGCCCTTTGAGACACTTGTGATTTAGGGCTATAGAAATTTGATGGATTGATTGATTTTTGCTCTCAACTTAAAGCATACCAATTAGCCGGGAGACAGCTGTAATTGCAAAACACTCTTAAGTTGAGGTACCACTCACTTAAACTAATTAATAGCTGCAGCCCTTTTATTAATATGTATTCAAATAATAATAATAAACTTTAATGCCAGCAATAAATAGATGACAAATAAGCAAAAAATAATAATTGCATTAAGCCTCTGCAAGATTATTCCTAGTTTAAAAATGAAAAACGCTTCATTTTGTTGGATAAGACATGTGGTAGAATTGCTTGAATTTGTTAAGTCTGAAGGTGATGCCTGACATTGATAACATATAATTGTGTTTTCTCACAAGAAATTAGCATAAAATCATCGCTATATTTCATAACAAGTAGCAGAGAGACACCACACTGTAGAGTAAACTGATTGTAGTTATGCTATTTTTGTATATTCAGTTAATTTACAATAAGAACAGTATGAATAAAGAATAATTCTGATGAAACTATGTCTGTTCACTCTCAGAACAAAATCTGAAAAATAATATATTGTACATGTGTGTCCCTAATGCTAAAGAACAGCTGCACAAGGTTGGTTGAAATGAGTTTTTAAGATAGTAGTCTAGATGGAAAAAAAAGGTGAACTTGACGACCTTTCGGAACATTCGGTATATTTGATTGATGTGACATTCTGGGAACGACAGTTTTTCACTTTGATAGAAGCTCAGCTCGATGAACAGCGACCCAGTGAGGGAGCACTTTTAATGCCTCATAACGTCCAGCAATGGTGCTTTGGTATAAATCACAAATGGGATATTTAATAGTCACCACATTGCCACCTGCAGACTGACAGGATTCATACTCAAAAGATAGTAGTACAGTTAACACAACACAAGATAATGCAGAGTAGAAAATAGTGTATTATTATATCCAAACATAAATAAAAAAAAACAACATATGGAACCAGAACACTGCAAATGTACAAACATACAAGACAACTTGTCTTTTATTAGTAAGTAAACAAACAAAGACTCCTAATTAGTCTGCTGACGTATGCAGTAACATATTGTGTCATTTATCATTCTATTATTTTGTCAACATTGTTAAGGACAAGTGGTAGGAAATTAATTATTAATCTACTTGTTCATTTACTGTTAATATCTGCTTACTTTCTGTTTTAACATGTTCTATCTACACTTCTGTTAAAATGTAATAATCACTTATTCTTCTGTTGTTTGATACTTTACATTAGTTTTGGATAATACCACACATTTAGGTATCGATCCGATACCAAGTAGTTACAGGATCATACATTGGTCATATTCAAAGACCTCATGTGTCCAGGGACATATTTCCTGAGTTTATAAACATAATATACATTTTAAATAAACGAAAGAAGATGTTGTGATGCCAAAAAATATCGATGTAATCATGGTAGTATCGACTCAATACGTGCCTGTACTTGATATCATTACAGCGGATGTCAGGTGTTTTCTTCAAAGTGTGCAGCAGTTTTTTTACTAAAATAGGGACTTTTGTCGAGGCTACTACCAATTATTCATGTTTACATTGCTTCTTATGGGGAACTCTGCTTCACTATACAGACTTTTGGGTTTATAAACTGTGTTGAAAAACCAATTAAGGTAGTATATATAGGTTCCACGGTATTTGTGTATACAGGTATTTAGTAATTCACGCTGAATCTGAAGAAGGAAGTGCGGCATAAGGAGAATGGGGATATGTGCTCAGATATGTCACCTGGGGGTTGTTTGTGCACAACCCCCCTATTCCATATAAGTTCTGTACCTACTGTAAATCTTGTATTGGTCAACTTTTCCAAATTGTTTTTTACCTCCAAACCTTGTCAATGCTTCTTTTTTAGTTTTTGGCAATTATTGTACTGTTGCCTCCTTTTGTTAGACATGAGTAATGCACATGTACTAGTAAAAATACTTTTTTCACACACTTTGCCTTCAATTTGCAAAGGTCAGTAGTGATGACAAGATAACAGTGATTTGTTGGAGGAAGACATATTTAAAATACAAGTTTTAGATTAAATTATTGTCTCCAACTACACTTTTTATTATTATTAAAACGGCATGACAAACAACATGGCTCCTATTTAAAAATGTGCAAAGGCCACCGTCCTTTATTTGTTTGTATGTGCTTACCTTTGACTTGTCTTGTATGTGCGACAGGACAAAGAGTCATCACCGATTTGGAAGTGTTGGCTTCACTTTCACTTCCTGGGCTCCCTGTGGATACACAACATATGCTCACAAGCTAAAAAAGGACCGTTTCTTGTACAGTAAGTTGAGCAATGACATCCCTGAATAGAAGACCACGCCTCCTTTTCAAGACCCGTTATTGGAAAAATGTGTTTTAGGACAAAAACTTTTTTTTTAATAATTAATTAATTAATCTATCCTTCAGGAGGCTTATGTATGGAGGGCCCAGAATTTGGGACCACTGTACTCCACACACACACACGCACAATAACACGCACACACTCTCACACAGCCGCAGAGACTGCAGTGGGGGAGAGACGTTTGCCCAGTGTGGGCCGACAGTACACGCTCAGCAGAGCGCCTAATTGCACTGATAAATTTGAGATGGGGAAACAAAGGCTCCCAGGAAGCAGAAACCTCACTTGAACCTGCAGACGGAGGAGGGTGTTTAATAGGCGAACCTTACAAGCGCCTTAACTGCTGCACACACACTCAAAGACTAAAAGTAGTTCACGAGGCTCAAAATGAACAACACTTTGTACATTTTGCAGCCACAGTAGGAACACACCTTACAGTCTTCATCTTTAATGTGCAAACCAATTTGGAGCTTTAAATAGTCCTACCAACGCAAAATGCAAATGCATGTAACACAATGGCGAACTTATAACATACTGTATCCCTGATCCCTCCACAATGCAAAGCGGCTTCTATAAGTCACTTATCCGCGCTGGCTCTAACTAGGGATGTAGCGATAAACTATCATAATCATAATCGCTGTAAAACTCTTAACGGTTAGTAGTATTACCCTTTTAAAATCAAAATGATGGGAAAACCGTGATTGATAACTGCACTTTGATAAACTCACAGACTGACTGGCACTAGCCCGCTAGCTTAAATGCTAACACGAAAACAAGAGACATTAACGTCTTTACACTTTAATAAACGACACATCTCAATCTAAACTTATATAACAATTACTGTTTGAACAATTGTGCACATTGAACTATGGGTGTAACGGTACATGTATTTGTATTGAACCGTTTCGGTACGGGGGTTTCGGTTCGGTTCGGAGGTGTACCGAACGAGTTTCCACACGAACATATTAAGTAGCCGCCTCCGCTTCCTTCTGCCTCTGTTTCTGTCAGTACTCTACACAGCACCTAGCATTGTCCCACCCACACAACCATCTGATTGGTTACAAACAGAGCGGTAACAGCCAATCAGCAGTGCGTATTCAGAGCGGTAACAGCCAATCAGCAGTGTGTATTCAGTGCGCAGGTAGTCAGTGCTTAGCGTTTAGCAGGTAAGCATCAGGCAGCGGACTCTCCCCAAATTATAATAAACACCTCCCAGTCAACTACTAGTAACATCACTATGAGCCCGTTGACATTGTAGAAATATAAAAGGCAGCTCAGCTCGCTCGCATCCTGGCTTGAGGTGAAGGCTAATTCACTTTTAGCGTAACGTTAGCTCATTTTGCGGTGTGTGTGTGTGTGTGTGTTATTTCACTTTACCTTTTTCTGTGTTGATTAAGCTGTGTTGAAGCAGCAAAAAAGGTTAAATGAAGAGTTTCTGTCTCTGATAGTTGATATAATAATGTAACTGCATCATTAAGCCTACATGAACTCCATGGTGTTCAGGGATGAATAGTCTCTCCTATTGCTATTGTACCATTTTTTCAGCTATAGTTACATTAATCATTAGTAATGCAGCAGCCTAGTTTTGAATGGCAGGGTCCCTGCTATCACATGTTGATAAAAATATAACATTTACATAAATCAACTACAGGCTTCCCAAATGCTGTAATAAATTAAGCATGATGAGTTGACTTGAAACTGTTTAATGTTGCACTTTTTATATGTAGAAGAAAAGTTTTGTCATTTTATTTAATCTGAGCAACAACTTGAGGCAGTTTAATGTTGATTGACGTGGGCAGAATTATTATAGTGTTCCCAATGTTAAAAGGATAAAGCCATTGTTTACAAATTTGGTAAATAAATAACCAAAAAAATTTATATTTTGTTGTTTTCTTACTGTACCGAAAATTAACCGAACCGTGACCTCTAAACCGAGGTACGTACCGAACCGACATTTTTGTGTACCATTACACCCCTACATTGAACCTACAAGCGGTGCAGTCATTGCACAGAAGGAGCGATCCAAGAAACACTCGACAAGGTGATTTTACGGTGCGTTCAAGGACCGCTTAAAAACGTAGGACAACCAAAGTGAAATAATAAATAATTATAGATTTTATTTGCAACACACTTTTCATTTAAATAAATCTAAATATTTAAAACAATAACAGTTTAGCCAATAAAACAGATACAATACTAAGACTAAAACAGTATTAGTGGAGCATAAGAAACATAAAACATGCACAATAGTGGGGTTTCTGACAGTGTGTCAATCTATTTTAGTTATTTAAAAAAATCTAAAGATTTCAGTGTGCGTATGTACTTTGTCAGCACATTTAACATTATTGCAATTTCCGTTGATAATAACGGTGCACATTTTGGTCACAATAACCGTGATATAAAATGTTCATAGTGCTACATCCCTAACACTAACACTTGGCCATCACTCCAGCAACACTGAGAGCGGACTCAACCAAACTGCCTCAAGGTCATGGATCTCAAACTCGCAGCGAGACGATACTTTGTGGCCCCCAACTTAATATGAAAGTTTATTGTTAGTGTGGCCCGCAAGTTTTATACGAATGGCACTTTACAGTGTGCCAATCACGGTGGGGTATATGGCTCTCAGGGGCGGGACATGGACCAGGCTTGTTGCAAGCAGGGAAACATATCTCAACGAGTGAAAGTGACCGCAGCGTTGCCATGGAGTTTTCTTCCGTGCCTGGCCGGTTGCCTCGTTTGTATTTGGCACAAGCGGACATTCGTCCCAGCGCGGTACATTCACAAGACTTCCCCAAAAAGTTTTTTAAGTTGCTGCCCAGCGGGACCTTATACATACTGTATATTTGTCTCTCTCTGACAAACTAAATCAAAGTGATGCATATGCTGCGGGATAAAAGAAAAGTAAGTAACTAATGTAGTCTGCAGTCACATTGCGATTGTCCCGCTTGGGTGGCATGATAGCGATGACTGTGATCCCAGATACAGAAGGTAGCAGGAGACAGGTACAAGGTATTTAATATAAACAAAGACAAAATCACTTGTGTAGCGAGGTGCACGCATAACAAACACATTTGGGAATGCACACAAAAAACTTAAGACTACACGGGAACTAACTTACTTGGAAGCCTCAAACCAGCAGACAGCGTTCGACAGTATACATTCGTACAACCATCTCCAAACCAAAACCGCAGCACCAACTGGATTTGAATAGTCCGGCTGCAGGGCACGCAAAACAGAAGTGAACTACGAAATAAGTGTGCAGGACAGAAACTCAATATTAAACATGGAAAACCAGGAACAAACTCAAAAGAAGGGATGATCTGTTGAGAACAGATCATGGCGACACCTGTCCATTGGCAATATATATATTATATCATAATATTATATTACCGTATTTTTCAGACTATAAGGCGCACTTAAAATCTTTTTTTCTTCTTCTCAAAACTCGACAGTGCGCCTTATAACCCAGTGCGCCTAATGTAAGGAATAAGTTTGGTTGTGCTTACCCACCTCAAAGCTATTTTATTTGTTACATGGTGTAATGATAAGTGTGACCAGTAGATGGCAGTCACACATAAGCGATAAGTGTAGCCTGCACAATGATGGGTCTCAAGTAAACAACACCAAAATGTTGTATGTTCCATTGAAAATATAGAACATTTACACAGCGTTCAAAAATCTATCAGAATGTTTTAGTACGACCTTGGTAAGCTATGAAGCCGCACCGCTTGGTGGATTGTCGGCGCATTAAACATACAAGTATTATTATGGTGTGTGTATTAGGTTTGGGTATCAAGTATTGAGTATCGATTGGAACCGGGACTAACTTTCCGATTCTCCCGGAATCGTTCAAAAGTTTAAATTTCGATTCCTATTTTCGATACCCAGTTCGCCGACCGGAAAAAAATATGTCCGCCGAACCGGAAGAAGAAGCCGCTGAACATCAACGAAGAAGCGCCCACCGCCGGAAGTATTAGCATAGCCGAGAGAGTCAGTCAAGCTCAAGCATGGATAGTGGGCGTCGGCGGTCGAAAGTGTGGCTTTACTTTACAAAAAAAAATGAAATAACCGCGAAATAACAGAGCTCCATGTCCATCAAGAAACGAGTGGAGAGAGAGCTGCAGATGTACCAGGACGTTCCACCGATACTTATGTCTGACGACCCTGCTGCATGGTGGTGGTCTGGTGGAACCAACAAAAGACTTATCCTTTGCTGTCAGATCTGGCTTTCTCCTATTTATGCTTTCAAGCTTCTTCCACACCCATCCATCCATCCATCTTCAACCGCTTATCCGGAATCGGGTCGCGGGGACAGCAGCTCCAGCAAAGACCCCCAGACTTCCCTCTCCAGAGCAACATTTGCGACTTCCTCCTGGGGAATCCCGAAGCGTTCCCAGGCCAGAGAGGGGATGTAATCCCCCCATCTGGTCCTTGGCCTGCCGCGGGGCCTCCTCCCCGTGGGACGTGCAACGAGGACCTCCCTAGGGAGACGCTCGTGAGGCATCCGCACGAGATGCCCGAACCACCTAAGCTGGCTCCTTTCCAAGCGAAGGAGCAGCGGCTCTACTCTGAGTCTCTCTCGGGTGACTGCACTTCTCACCCTATCTCTAAGGGAGATGCCAGCCACCCTTCTGAGGAAACTCATTTCGGCCGCTTGTATCCGCGATCTTATTCTTTTGGTCATTACCCACACTTCATGACCATAGGTGAGAGTAGGAATGTAGATAGCTCGGTAGACCGAGAGCTTTGCCTTCTGGCTCAGCTCCCGTTTCGTCACAACAGTGCGGCAGAGAGACTGCAATACTGCCCCAGCTGCTCCGATTCTCCGGCTGATTTCCTTCTCCATCTTTCCCTCACTCGTGAACAAGACCCCGAGATACTTAAACTCCTCCACCTGGGACAGAGTCCTGTCCCCTACCCGGACTGTACAAACCATCGGTTTCCTGCTGAGAACCATGGCCTCAGATTTGGAGATGCTGATCCTCATTCCAGCCGCTGAACACTCGGCTGTGAACCGATCCAGTGAGAGCTGAAGGTCACGAACCGAAGGTGCCATCAGGACCACATCATCTGCAAACAGCAGTGACGCAACCTTTAGCCCCCCGAGACGTATACCCTCTCCGCCATGGCCACGACTCCGCCTAGAAATCCTGTCCATGAAAATCACAAACAGGATAGGTGACAGAGCGCAGCCCTGGCGGAGACCAACCCCCACTGGAAACGGATCCGACTTACATCCAAGCACCCGGACACAACTCTCGCTTTGGTTGTACAGAGATTGGATGGCCCTCAGCAGGGTTCCCCTCACTCCGTACTCCCTCAGCACCTCCCACAAGACCTCCCGAGGGACGCGGTCATAAGCCTTCTCCAAATCCACAAAACACATGTAGACTGGATAGGCATACTCCCAGGCCCTCTCCAGGATTCCCGCAAGCGTAAAGAGTTGGTCAGTTGTTCCACGACCAGGACGGAATCCACATTGCTCCTCTTGAATCTGAGGTTCGACTATCGGCCGGACCCTCCTTTCCAGTACCTTGGCGTAAACTTTCCCAGGGAGGCTGAGTAGTGTGATACCCCTGTAATTAGCCCACACCCTCTGGTCCCCCTTTTTGAAAAGGGGAACCACCACCCCAGTCGGCACTGTCCCAGATTTCCACGCAATGTTGAAAAGGCGTATCAACCAAGACAGCCCATCAACACCCAGAGCCTTCAGCATTTCTGGACGGATCTCGTCAACCCCCGGAGCTTTGCCACTGTGGAGTTGTCTAACTACCTCAGTGACTTCACTCCGAGAGATCGACGTCGATCCCCCATCATCCTCAGGCCCTGCTCCTATCAGGGAGGGTGTGTCTGATGTATTTGGGTTCAGGAGTTCCTCAAAGTGCTCTTTCCAACGCCCCACGACTTCCTCACTTGAAGTCAGCAAAGTCCCATCCTTGCCGTACACAGCTTGGATGGTTCCCTGCTTCCCCCTCCCGAGGTGCCGTATGGTCTTCCAGAACAGCTTTGGTTCCGCCCGATAGTCCTTCTCCATGGATTCCCCGAACTGCTCCCACACCCTCTGCTTAGCCTCGTCCACAGCCACGGCCGCTGCCCTTCGGGCCCGTCGGTACCTTGCAACTGCCTCCGGAGTCCCCTGGGATAACATACCCCGGTAGGACTCCTTCTTCAGTCGGACGGCTTCCCTGACCACCACTGTCCACCAGGGTGTTCGAGGGTTACCGCCCCTTGAGGCACCTAAGACCTTCTGGCCACAGCTCGCATCTGCAGCTTTAGCAATAGAGGCTTTGAACATTGCCCATTCCTGTTCAATGTCCCCAACCTCCACAGGGATGGCAGAGAAGTCCCGCCGGAGGTGGGAGTTGAAGTCCTTCCGGACAGAGGACTCCTCCAAACGTTCCCAGTTCACCCGCACTACACGCTTGGGTTTGCCAGGTCTGTCCAGAGGTTTCCCCCGCCATCTAACCCAACTCACCACCAGATGGTGATCAGTTGACAGTTCAGCCCCTCTCTTCACCCGAGTGTCCAAAACATACGGCCTCAGATCAGCTGATACGATTACAAAATCGATCATTGATCTTTGGCCTAGGGTGCTCTGGTACCAGGTACACCTATGAGCATCCTTATGCTTGAACATGGTGTTTGTTATCGCAAGTCCGTGACTAGCACAGAAGTCCAATAACAATCCACCACTCAGGTTCAGATCAGGGAGACCGTTCCTCCCAATCACGCCAGTCCAAGTATCACTGTCATTGCCCACGTGCGCGTTGAAGTCCCCCAGCAAGACTATGGAATCCCCTGCCGGCGCCCCATACAGGACCCCATGCAAGGTATCCAAGAAGGCTGAATACTCTGAACTCCTGTTTGGTGCGTATGCACAAACAACAGTCAGAGTTTTCCCCCCTCCAACCCTAAGGCGAAGGGAGGCGACCCTCTTGTCCACTGGGGTGAACTCCAACGTACAGGCACTCAGCCGGGGACTCGTGAGTATCCCCACACCCGCCTGTGCCCTCACACTCTGAGCAACTCCAGAAGTGAACAAGGTCCATCCCTTGTCCAGGAGTGTGGTTTCAGAGCCCTTGCTATGCGTAGAGGTAAGCCCCACCAGATCCAACTGGTAGCGCTCCACCTCTCGCACCAGCTCAGGCTCCTTCCCCACCAGCGTAGAGACGTTCCACGTCCCGAAAGTCAGCCTCTGCTGCCCCGAATTGGTCCGTCCGGAGCCTCCACTTTCACCGCCATCCACTTGGCAGCGCACCCGACCCCACTGGTTCCGACCGCGGGTGGTGGGCCCACGTGGCAGAGAAGATGGTGTGTCCACGTAGCTTCTTCGGGCTGTGCCCGGCCGGGCTCCGTGGCAAGCCCGGCCACCAGGCGCTCGCTGACGAGCCCTACCTCCGGGCCTAGCTCCGGAGGAGGGCCCCGGGCTTCCTCCGGGCCGGGTAACGCATCCTCTTTTAGTGTAGTTCATGGGGGGTATCGTAACCCTGATGGGGGGGGCATTCGGGTGCTACACCTTGCCCAAGGGTGACCCGGAACTATGTAAGGCAGGGGCGTTCAACTCCCTGAGGCTTAATACAAGCCCACATACCCACTCTTCCACACCCAGCGAACGTGTATTTTCCAAAGCAGGAGACACTATCTGTCCAGAACGCTCACGCATCCTGCCTGAGAAGGCAGATATGGTCATTTTCCTAAACAAGAACTGTCTCTGATTTTATACTGTACCTGCTGCTAATCTGGACTGGGTTTTGCAAGTTGTTTCTTATTGTTTATTTGCTTTTCTGCACCAGGTTAGCCCATCAGTGGGAGCACGGTAACATTTTTAAGTACCTGCAGCATCATACACTTGTGTGTGTAAATGTCTTTTTATGAGGTTTCCTGCAGCATCATACACTTATGTGTAAATGTGTTTTCATGAGGTTGCCTGCAGCATCATACACTTATGTGTAAATGTGTTTTCATGAGGTTTTCAAAAATAAAGCTCTCTTGAGGAAAGTGTACCCCTGGGAAAATGTATTCATAATTTATAATATTTATATTCAAGTTCATAGATTTGATATTTATATCCTAGTTGAAAACAGCCCTGTGAGGAATTTATAGTAAAGTTCATAAAAAGTTAATAGAATTAAAATTGATGGAGAATGTCAGACTATTTCATTCAGAAAGACTGTAGGTTAGCTAGCTCATTTAAAATATGCTAAACTTTTTTTTGACCCTGCCTCTTAAAAGAATCGGGATCGAGAATTGTCAGGAATCGGAATCGAAACAAAGAATCGGAATCGGAATCGTTCGAATTCAAACGATACCCAACCCTAGTGTGTATAAGGCATACTTACCAACCTTGAGACCTTCGAATTCGGGAGATTGGGGGGGGGGGGGGGGGGGGGGGGGTGGTAGGGGGGTGTATATTGTAGCCCGGAAGAGTTAGGGATGCAAGGGATTCTGGGTATTTGTTCTGTTGTGTTTATGTTGTGTTACGGTGCGGATGTTCTCCCGAAATGTGTTTGTCATTCAGTGTGGCGCATATTTGTAACAGTGTTAAAGTTGTTTATACGGCTACCCTCAGTGTGACCTGTATGGCTGTTGATCAAGTATGTCTTGCAATCACTTTTGTGTGTATGCAGAAGCCGCATACAACATGTGACTGGGCCGGCACGCTGTTTGTATGGTGAAAAAGCGGACGCTAAAGGCAGTCCCATCACGGCACGCCCTTAATATCGTTGTCCGGGTGCAAATCGGGAGAAATTCGGGAGAACGGTTGCCCCGGGAGATTTTTGGGAGGGGCACTGAAATTCGGGAGTCTCCTGGAAAAATCGGGAGGGTTGGCAAGTATGGTATAAGGTAAGACATTGTCTGGCGTTTTGTTTCGCAATATTATGCAAAAGGAACTTTTCTTACCTTCTGGTACCTGCTGACGCGCGTAAATCCTGAAAAATTGTGCACGTCCGCGCCAACGCCGTACTCGATAAGCTTCTTCTTTTTCTCTATATTCTTGTTATGTGACATTCATCCTCCGCTGTTGCCATTTATAATATAAAGTAGTGTGAAGTTCTTACTTATGGCTGTCAGTAAACTCGCCATGAAAGCGTTAAAACATACCGGCGTAGTGAGTTACCGGCATAGTGAGTTACCGGCGTAGGAACTTTAGTTATTAGAGTTCCCGTCGGACGGTGTGGTTGTTTCCGGGTGAGGAGATGCTGCTCCGTTATTGATTTAAGTAAAGTATGAATGTCATTAAAACAGTTAGCTCCATCTTTTGACACTTCTTCCACTCCCGTCCTTGCACGCTACACCGCTACAACAAAGATGACGGGGAGAAGATGCTACCGAAGGTGAGCCACGTAAATAAGACCGCCCACAAAACGGCGCATACTGAAGAGACTGTCAGAAAGCGGCTTTAAGATGATCTGTAAAACATAATTCATGCAACATTTTGACCAAATAACCACCATTACATGTTATGTAGACCGCAAGGAATTGTTTTCAATTTAGAAAAAAAAAAATAATAATATGACTCCTTTAATGAGCCCTTTAATCTGGTGCGACTAATATATGAAAACAGATAAAAAATAGACCATTTATCGGCAGTGCGTCTTATAATCCGCTGCGCCCTATGGTCCGGAAAATACGGTAATATTAATAATCGTAATAATAAAAATCATATATCAATATTAGTCCATAATTTGTTTATTTTTTTCATCTTAGTTTGTTTTTAAAAAAAATAAAGACATTTGAGCAGATTGGAATTTTTTTAACAAAGCATTTCTTGTGGAATACCTGATGCGGCCCCCAGGTAAATTGAGTTGGAGACCCCTGCTCTTAATGTTAAAATGTTTGATGCCAATACAGCAATTGACTTTGAATGTGACTGTATAATACAAGAAGATATAGCAAAAGTTATCATAATTAGCTCATTTTTAATAATTATATTTATTAACACACAAAAGTACCGAAAATTGAGTACCGGTATTGATTCCCAGGTACCGGGAATTAATATGCATCTCTAATGCCAGGGAGGTCATGTTGCTAAAAAAATTGTCCACATTTTTGCTTGTTCCGTATATAACCTTGTTTTGTTATTGGTAATCTGGTACAATCTTGTGATTTAGAAATTCATGAGTGCCTTGATGTGTCAACCTTGTATCATGTATAATGTGTTTTTTTTAGCGATTCAGTTGCAGCCAAAACTTCTTCAAATACACAGACTTGCAACCACACACAAACCATTACATCCTTAGCTCCTCTGTTTCGACCAACGACGGATGATCACAGTGCAGTTCACTAAAAGCAACAGAAAATACATTTTGTATACATGCTCGGCCTCAGGATGTCACAGCAATTTATCTTTACATCAATGAACTGCAGTTCCCCATTTTCAGTACATTTATACTGCTATACAGGCTGTACACTGACTACTTTAAAGTATATCCATATTTTGTTTCTATAGTAATATCTCTTGACAAGAAAATGTTGAGATGCGGTATTCACATCATGTTAAAACCATACATGGGTAGTAACGTGTTACATTTACTAACTAGCTATTTAAATACGTTTTTTACAAAATATTTACCTTAAATTCTAGACTATAAACCGCTACTTTTTTCCTACACTTTGAACCCTACGGCTTACAAGACGGTGGAGCTAATTTATAGATTTTTCTTCGCTGACTGCAAGGCCATAATTAAATTTTTTAATAGAAAAAAACAAGCAAAGGCACTGAGAAGGTGTGTTATTGTTTGTGCTTTGGCGCCATCTTTTGGACAAGTTCACTCCCTACACGTGCTGCAGTATCCTTTCATTGAGTGCTTCCAACTGGAAGTAAAGTGCCGTTCAGTCTTTGAGCCGTCCATACTCGTATGGATACGTCATTCATCACTCCAAGCAACGCTTGTAAGTTTTACAATACAACTAAAACTGTTTATACTGTACTTACTAAACCGTCCCATGTGGGATGTCTGGAGGAAGGTTTCCATGCATATTTGTAAGTGCTATCGTTATGTAATGACGCTAGCGTCGTTAGCATTAGCTGATATGTTAACACGTTTGCAAGTGTCTTTGTTAGTATTATTAACTAAAATGGAATTATTGTTGTATTGTTTCAGTTTTTAAAAATTCCTCAGTAAAATCACCAATACGTTAATGAGTCTGTTTACCTGATTGGAGAGCTAACTTCCGCAGCTAAGGGATCCATTATGACTTCTGTTTTGTTTGATCAGCCGTTTTACTGCCGTGTCACAGACACCATTTTGAAACAGTTAAGGCAGACCTGGGCAAATTAAGGCCCGGGGGCCACATGCGGCCCGTTGAGCTTTTCAATCTGGCCCGCCGGACATTCCCAAATAATTTTTTTAGATCTTTAAGATGGAAATTGTAGCCCCCATTATGATGTGCAGTGATGTTTTCTAATAACCGTAATTCTTCAACTATACAAAGTATTTCAATGGTTGGAACCTGCGCTTCCTACGTCACAGCAGCTCAGACGAGGCACCAAGCAGTTTGGGCGGGAAGCGTTTCCACAGACACGGAAGGAGATATTCACAACAAAGTTCTAAAGCCTAGTGATATATAGAATAAAATAGAAAGTACTTTATTGATCCCTGGGGGAAATTCAGTAAATATCAGATGTATCAGATTGTAGGAGGGTTTATTTTGTACCATCCGCGTTCATATTTCACTGTTTGTTGCATTTTTGTTGCGTTTCACTTGATTGTAAAATATGTCGATCGAAAGGGGGTGTGACGTTCATATTTTGTCAATATTCAGTATTGTATCCTTTATAGAAAAATGTAAAATTCCATTACGGTTTTTAAGGCGGTCTGTCATAACGTTTTTAGCATTCAATCAGACATTATTGTGAGGTTTTGTATTAGTGTTCTTAAAAATAGATATACCGGCCCCCAGACACATTTTTTTCCCTATAAGTGGCCCCCGAGTTAAAATATTTGCCCAGGCCTGAGTTAAGGCATGTAAATAAACATTGACAGAATATTTCTGTGTAAATAACTCATTTCACAACGCATATATCTGTGGCTTATATATACGGTGCAGCTAATATATATATAATTTAATGGGTATAGTTTGGAAAATACGGTACTTTTACTCAACTAATTTGTTGGATGAATACTTTTACTTGTGTCATATTACTCATACTCGAGTATGTTTACTGGCTCACTCTACCCACCTCTGACTTAGCAACATTAATTTGAATAACAAATATGTGTTTACAACTTTGTGAAAGGGATTCAGGTCTAAAAACATCCCATTAATTGCATGCATACAAAAGTGCTGCCTTTGTTTCTTTGCACACTGATTTGGAAAACCAACTTTATTTTTATGTACTTTTTTAGTCTCACAGTACGGAAAAGTTTATTGCAAATGCAGCACTTGCAAATGTAGATGATTTATGTCTTCTTATGTTGTGTTCTACAAACAGTTGTGTGAGCTTTTCTACTGCTTTGCACAATGGCTAATTTGAGTTGGGTAAACAAAGCATTTAAAGTGGAAGAATATGCAATTACGTGATGTGGCGTCTGTTGACGTCTGAGTTGTTAAACACAATTAATCCCATATGACATAATTTGAAGTGGACAAAAGTGAAAGTGATGAAAAAGAGTTGCAATGATGCTAATTTAACATTGAACAGTGTTGCTCACCTACACTACTCAAGATTCATATCAGATCGCCATTTAAGGAAAATGTATAGACCCCTACAAAAAAGGCTTTTTTTGTGATTGTTGTGGCCTAAAATGCCTGAATTCGCAGGCATTGCGGCAACATTTGCAAGGCTGAAGCTCTATGTATTTTTAATATCATTGAATCAACTTGGGGGTTCATGAATTTTGGATCGATATTTTAACTGTTTCCTGTAACCTTAACCTAAAAGAGAACAGGGTTTCAACACAAATTGGAATATACAAATCCTGTATTGATGTTTTACTCGTTGTATACCCCAAAGACTTAAAAGTAGATGGCAGTAAAAGCACACACCCAGAGCCCTAGCCCCTTTATTATGATAAAGGTACAGTGGAACATTTCCCCAAAATAATTTTAACTGTGGTAAATTGGTTATTTTGCACTTATAAAAAAAATATTGAACACTTTATTTCCCATAAATTAGTTTTAATGCAAAGCATGCATCAAATTAAATTAAATAATTTAAATAAATTAAATTAAAAATACATTAATTTGAATTAATTAAATTAGTCCAATTAAATTACCTAAAAAAAGATTTGATTTAGAAGTAATACATTGTTTCCCATGAACAAAACCATTTTGTAATGGGGGCTTAAAATGAAATTGTGCTTATTATTGTTTTATCCTTATCTGTTTTGGATATTTGTGTTGTTGCTGGTGTTTGATGTGCTAAAAATTGTTTTTGCAAAACAGAATAAATATGTAGAAAAAGTTCTGCTAAGGACCCCAATTTAGCCAGAGACGTCCCTGCACACACTTACCCACTGCCAAGTTTTTTTAATGATAGTTTGGTAATTTAGAAAAAACAAATAGGCCTGACCACAGTGTGACCAGGTACTATAGGTACTAGGGTACCGATATAATACCGGTATTAGTATAGTACCGCGATACTAATGAATCATATTCGGTACGATACCGCCTCTGAAAAGTACCGGTCCCGCACCCCCGTCGTCTTCACGTTGTGTCATTGCTGGTTTTACGATCAGAGGATCATGTTCGGTAGCGCACACACAAGGAGTACTTACAAGCAGACACAGTGTGTAGACAGAAAAGAGAGAACGGACGCATTTTGGTTTAAAAACTGACGATAAATGTTATAACTTAACACTGAAGAGGTGCTTTAAGACACGGCTAGATAGCTAGCGGCTAACGTCCATCCGCCTTCGTCAGTGTTTTAGCTACTTTTAGATCACTAATCCTCGCATCCATGACGACAAATAAAGTAAGTTTCTTACAAGTATCATCCCTGCAGGACGAGGAATAGCTAAACATGCTTCACTACACACCGTAGCTCACCGGCGTCACAATGTAAACAAACGCCATTGGTGGATGTACACCTGACATCCACTTTAATGATATCAAGTACAATAGCGTATCTAGTCGATACTACTATGATTACGTCGATATTTTTTGTATTTTTTGGCATCACAACTATATTATCGGCCGATAAATGCTTTAAAATGTAATATCGGAAATTATCGGTATCGTTTTTTTTTATTATCGGTATCGTTTTTTTTTTTTTTTTAATCATTTTTTATTTTATTAAATCAACATAAAAAACACAAGATACACTTACAATGAGTGCACCAACCCAAAAAACCTCCTTCCCCCATTTACACTCTTTCACACAAAAGGGTTGTTTCTTTCTGTTATTAATATTCTGGTTCCTACATTATATATCAATATATATTAATACAGTCTGCAAGGGATACAGTCCGTAAGCACACATGATTGTGCGTGCTGCTGGTCCACTAATAGTACTAACCTTTAACAGTTAATTTGACACATTTTCATTAATTACTAGTTTCTATGTAACTGTTTTTATATTGTTTTACTTTCTTTTTTATTCAAGAAAATGTTTTTAATTTATTTATCTTATTTTAAATTATTAATTTAAAAAAAAAAGGACCTTATCTTTACCATACCCGGTTGTCCAAATTAGGCATAATAATGTGTTAATTCCACGACTGTATATATCGGTATCGGTTGATATCGGTATCGGTAATTAAAGAGTTGGA
>NC_084755.1:23766399-23838899 GCF_033978785.1 Entelurus aequoreus | reverse complement strand
ACTTAACTTTAACTTTACACATACAAACTGTAGCACACAAAAAAGCACATTTAATAAAAAAAACGTTATTATGGTCTTACCTTTACTTATAAATGAAGTCCATGCGCCGCTGTTGTGCTGGATAATGCACCCCCGCCGTAGAATGCACCCCTGACGGGAGTGTTATATCAACTAAAGCCCACACTTAAAGGCCTACTGAAACCCACTACTACCGACCACGCAGTCTGATAGTTTATATATCAATGATGAAATCTTAACATTGCAACACATGCCAATACGGCCGGGTTAACTTATAAAGTGCAATTTTAAACTTCCCAGGAAACTTCCGCTTGAAAACGTCGCGGTATGATGACGTATGCGCGTGACGTCACGAGGTCAAGGGAAGTGTTTGGACCCAATTCAAATACCTCTGTTTTCTTCGACAAAATTCCACAGTATTCTGGACATCTGTGTTGGTGAATCTTTTGCAATTTGTTTAATGGACAATGGAGACTGCAAATAAGAAAGTTGTAGGTGCGATCGGTGGAGCGGCGGACTACAGCAACACCAACACCAGGAGGTTGTGTTGTGTTGTGAGCAGGATAGCAGACGCACTACAGTGAGTAAGCCCGCCGCCGCATCTAAGTTAGCTTCTGTTTTTTTTAGCTTCGCCAAGCTGAATATTATTAATCGTGTATTTACATGTTCATGGTTTAATAGTATTTTTGATCTTCTGTCTATCCATCCAGTAAAGGTTTTTTTTAAATTTAGTTTCTATCTGCATTTGAGACTGCTATGCTATCACGTTGGCTACGTAGCTAGGTTAGCTTCTATTTTTTTTAGCTTCGAAAAGCTGAATATTATTAATCGTGTATTTACATGTTCATGGTTTAATAGTATTTTTGATCTTTTGTCTATCCATCCAGTCAGGGTTTTTTTTAATTTAGTTTCTATCTGCATTTGAGACTGCTATGCTATCACGTTGGCTACGTTGCTAGGTTAGCTTCTATTTTTTTAGCTTCGCAAAGCTGAATATTATTAATCGTGTATTTACATGTTCAGTCACTGTGAATGTCCATTTCGCGTTCTCGACTCTCATTTTCAAGAGGATATAGTATCTGAGATGGTTTAAAATACAAATCTGTGATCTACAATAGAAAAAGGAGAGAGTGTGGAATCCAATGAGCCAGCTTGTACCTAAGTTACGGTCAGAGCGAAAAAAGATACGTCCATCACTGCCTCTCAAGTCTTTCACTGTAACGTTCCTCATCTACGAATCTTTCATCCTCGCTCAAATTAATGGGGTAATCGTCACTTTCTCGGTCCGTATCTCTCTCGCTCCATTGTAAACAATGGGGAATTGTGAGGAATACTAGCTCCTGTGACGTCACGCTACTTCCGGTACAGGCAAGGCTTTTTTTTATCAGCGAGCAAAAGTTGCGAACTTTATTGTCGATTTTCTCTACTAAATCCTTTCAGCAAAAAATATGGCAATATCGTGAAATGATCAAGTATGACACATAGAATGGATCTGCTATTCCCGTTTAAATTTAAAAAATTCATTTCAGTAGGCCTTTAATCTTTCCATGTGCAAGATTGAATCTATTTAAAAAATATATTTAATAAGAAGCCAAAAAGTGCAAAAACAATAATGTTCATGTTGGAGAAATTGTGAATGAATGAAATATGAAATCTGTGCTGCAGTCTGCAGGTGTACCTAATGTTGTGGCCCAGCAGTCATTATAACTCTTATAATGACTGTTATAAGAGTTATTACGGTAATCTACGTCAGGGACAAACAGAGTGGGCTGGGTTTTTTTATCCGAGCATGTGTCAGGAACAGGACACAACGGACATGACGAGGTTGGTGGAAGGTGGGGATCGAACCAGGAACCCTCAGGTTAATGGCACGGCCACTCTCCCAACCGCGCCACGCCGTCCCCCATACATTGTTTGGCGAGCCTCTGGATCGATCTATAGTAGTATGGATCGGTCCGGTTGGAAAGTCATGAATCGACTGATTGTCGATCTGATACAAAATATGGCCGATCTAATCTTGCGAGACTCCTGTGATGACGTAGTATGAGAGTACCACGCTCATTTGCGGCTGACGACAGAGCAACATGGCAGACAGCACCGAAAGAGTTTACAAACAAATCTAAACTGTGGCAAACATTTGGAATATTTCAAAAAAAGAATGTTCAGTTGGATAAAAGTATAGCCATTTGTAACGTTTGAAAAGCAGCGATAAAGTAGCGGCAGCTATGAATTGATTTACGTGGACCCCGACTTAAACAAGTTGAAAAACTTATTCGGGTGTTACCGTTTAGTGGTCAATTGTACGGAGTATGTACTGTACTGTGCAATCTACTAATAAAAGTTTCAATCAATCAATCAAAAAGCACGACTAATCTGGGCACCCACCTGTTGTGACGGTATCGAGCTAAGGATGCTAATGCTATAGCAGACCTACCAACTGGCAAGACAAGAAGACGCTGATTTGAAAACCTTCCAGCTCCAAATTAGCCACAACTTTGCAAGGTAATCACAGCATATACTGTTCACTGTTCATTGTGCTAAAGACGAGCTCAGAGATGCCAAGCCTGAGAGTCACGCAATTTAACCTTTTCTCATGGCGCATTTGACATTTCTCACGCTTATATTTCCCCATTTACTACTCTATATTTATTTTTTCATCATAATAAACGTGTTTCCTCGCGGCCTGCCGTAGTTTGAGTAATTCTTATTGACTTACCGATAGAACCAATCACAGACCAATCCATAAATTACTGTGCCTAAATCTAGCCAAACACGGAAGGCACCACGCAGTGTAAACCAATCAGAAGCAAAGTAAGGCGGGTCCCTGCGTCTTTATTTTTCACACACTTTAGCGCAGTGTCGGCGGTCCCCGGTCTACTGAATGTCTGCTCTTAGACAGCTTGTACTGAAAACACATTTTGTTGTCCTTTTAAGTGCAATGACAATAAAGTCCATTCCATTGTTGTCAGAGCAGAGAAGAGACCCACACCCACTCTGGGCAAAGCTGCTGCTGTTTCTGCCTTGGTTGAGATGTAAATGTTTCATCGCTGTCACGCTCCGAATTAAAACAAACCCATTGTTCATGTCAATGAGCCAGTCAATAGATTTGGTTTGTCTGTGAATATGACAACCCTTCAGTCTTTTGATCAAATTTGATACCCTGACATTTAACAATGTAGAACAAATACAAATATATTTAAACTAAGAATCATCAGAAGAAAATTAATTTACAACTCTGTTAAAAAATGCAAATTATGATTTAATTTGCATTTTTAACCAACACATCTTCATTTCCTTTAGTTTATGAATTGCGATGCCTTGAAGTTGATAGTTCTACTATTTGCTAATAATACAGGAATGACCTGTTTTGTATGTGTCTATTTAAAAAAATAAACACATGACATTGTTCTAACATAATACATTTAATTTTCTTTTCATCATAAAAAGCTTACATCTGCATCGTATCGCATCGAATCGTAACATTTTAAAAAGTATTGTTGGTGAATCGCATCGTAAACCATGTATCGAGATTCATATCAGATCGCCATTTAAGGAAAATGTATAGACCCCTACAAAAAAGTTTTTTTTGTGATTGTTGTGGCCTAAAATGCCTGAATTCGCAGGCATTGCGGCAAAATTTGCAATACTGAAGCTCTATTTAAAAAAAACCTTGAATCAACTTGTGATTTTATGAATTTGTTATCAATATTTTAACTGTTTCCTGTAACCTTAACCTAAAAGAGAACAGGGTTTCAACACAAATTGGAAAATACAAATCCTGTATTGATGTTTTACTTGTTGTGTACCCCAAAGTCTTAAAAGTAGATGGCAGTAAAAGCACACACCCAGAGCTCTAGCCCCTTCCTGCTCTATTATGATAAGGGTACGTGAAAGATTTCCCCAAAATAATGTTATTGTCCCCATTGCTTGATAAACGATCGCATTGGGTTCATATCCCAGTCGGCGAAGTGTCAGGGAAGTATGCAAATGTATGTTTTAATTATGTAAATTGTTTATTTTGCACTTATGAAAAAATATTGAACAATTTATTTCCCATAAATTAGTTTTAATGCAAAGCATGCATCAAATTAAAGTAAATACATTTAAATACATTAAATTAAAAATACATGCAATTTTAATTAAATTAATCAAATTAAATTACCAAAAAGAACAAATAACAAATACAATTCTGCTTATTATTATTATATTCTTCTCTGTTTTGGTTATTTGTGTTGTTGCTGGTGGTTGATGTGCTGATAAAATTGCAAAACAGAATAAATATGTAGAACAAGTTCTGCTTAGGATCCCAATTTAGCCAGAGACGTCCCTGCACACACTTACCCACTGCCAACTTTTTTTAATGTTAGTTTTGTAATTAAGAAACAACAAATAGGCCTGACCACAGTGTGACCAGGTACTAGGTACTATCAAATATACCTTGTGTGAATAGAAACTGAAAGTACGGACTTATAGAGAGTGAGAAAACTCTTTGTGATAAAAAATATCAGTTCGATATTGTTGCGTGCCAGAGGGATAAAACTCACATGGACATGGGTGACTCGGGGCATACACATTGAACATTTATTGCTGTGTTGTCAGACTTCAACCTTTGTAGCCATATTCATTGACATTTGTCTCAGAAAAGACAAGAGGATAAATCTTTTCAAGCTAAAACAGCCCTTGGTTGTTCTTGTGTTTAACCTTCAACCTTTGCTCTCAGGCACCATCATCATCACGACATATGGTTCGCTGACAGGAACATCAGGAAAATGCAGTCACTGCACCTGAAGTCATCTTACAAACATGCACGCCAAGTAATTTTGCATGATTAAAAAACACACAAATCCACTTTTGAAGGACACTGTAGTCAACCTCTAAAACAATTAGCATCTCATTTTTGGGGGGAAGTGATTGATCAAGTGGCAAAAGCCCAAATGTTTTTTGTTAGAAAAGACAGACTTCTGGAGATTCTGGATGATGGCGTTGCAAAAACCAAATGACATGTCCTTGAGCACTCCAGTGGTCATGTGGTGAGTACATATGGCTGTGTCTGCCAAAGGATTACAATTTTTTTGCTTGACTGTTTTGCGTGGATATAAAAAAAAAAAATCACAGACGGACAAATGGAATGGACTTAAAACAGGAGGAGTGCGGTAAATGGCCACAACTTGCATGTACCTGTTCTCTGGAATCACGCGGTCATAAGCCGACACCGACATCTCGACACAAGTAAAAAGAACTAACAAACAAAAAAATCTTGATTAAATGCATTTCCATCATGCAAGTCAAGGTCCCTTGCAACCTTTTGTTTTCATCTCAAACTCTGGAGAGAGGAAACGTTGTCAAAAGGAGTGTGCTTTAAGTCTCACTGGCTATAAAAGGTCCGACCAATCTAGTGAGAGATGCTTGAGATAGGAAAACAATCCACAACTGTTCCTTTTCCAAAAGGCAAATGCATGAGAACTTAATTCGATGCCTTGGGTACCTGAGGCAGTGCTCTCGACACACAAACACCCACACTGGTGAACTCTCCTCCACCCCGCGATTTACCATGATGTCAGCAGAAGGTCTTGTGCCAGAGAGAGTGCATGGGACCCGTTGTCTCCGTCTGCCGGAGCAGATGGATATTAGATCCGCTTTCTGCTTTCCCCGGCCAAAACTAATGACCTGACATGTCACGATGTCCCCAGTCTACCTTTAGCCTCGACATCTGCAGACCTCCTCCCAGTGTACTTGTTGCACTGCCTCACAGACAAACAAATCAAAAACAGTCTGTTGGCTTGGACTTCAGTTTGAATATCTTCATTTTTTTTAATGCATTTTCAGCATTCGTGAGCCGGCTTGCATTCTTTTCATGCTTCTCCTCACAGAACCCTCTACTAGCGCCTGTCCTCAGCCCCTAGGGCCTCGCTGGGTACAACCTCACCACTACACTGCAGCATGACCAAATCCCCCAGGCTGCACAAAATAGGTTTTTGGTTCATCACAAATGTATAGAGGGGTCAACTGGGAAAATATGAGGGTTCATGTGCCATCGAGCCTCTCTTTCGTTAGAGGGAACAGAGAGAGTGCAGATGGGGACAGCAAAGGATTCATATCCAAGGAAAAGGAGACACAAAGTAAGCAGTAGGTTTCATCTGTTTTTGCGAAAAGGCCCGACTGTTGTTTGGCTTGAGCTCTTCCCTCTGAACCCGTCTCCGATTTCATCCCCGTCTCCTCTCCTCGCCTCGGCTAACACCCCAGACCAAGGATTGGCCAAGAAACCCTGGGGGTCCATAAGCTCCAGGCCTAGAATTTCCCTGCGGGACTCCCTTCCACGGGATGATAGCAGCATTCCCCCTTGGTCCAGGCTTCCCGTGCTATTGCACTTCTTCACTTGTCCTCCAGGGTACACTAGGGAGCTAGGAGACAGCAGTGATGTCAGTGACAAGCTGCTCATGGTCTCTGACAAGTGTTCACTGTTGCCCGCTTGACTGGAGCCACAACCGCCGATGGACGAGCCGATAACAATGCCCAGGTCCTCATCTGAAGGGTCGATGGAGTCATCCCGGGTGAAGCCGGGGCTCGTGCTGCCTCGCCCACTGCTTTGGCTCCGTTGTTGGCCGATGGTGGCCTGGAGGGTCAGAGCCGAGGAAGGGCTCGGCCTCAGTCTCAGGGTCTGGACTGGGGAAGACATGCTAATGTTGTCCTCACGCAATGGGCACTCATGTGGTAAAGGAGCTGCTGGCGACTCCATGTTCTGTGGTGGAGAGATGCTGAAGCTCAGTCCTTCTTCCAGGGTGGTCTGTAGGCTGCCTTCAGAGCTGCCAGTAGCAAGGGATGAGTCACTGTGAGATGGGTACTGAGCACACATGGAAGACAGTTAGGGAAATTACTGCTCACAGTTTTGCACAAAGGACTTTGATACTACTTGATACTCAGTCAGTCAGTCCTGCCCCCTTACCTGCGTACAGAGCATTTTGCTATGGCCTCCAGGGGAGCGGAATGAAGCCCAGGAAGCAGGAGAGGTCAACCTGAGGCCCCTGGACAACCTCAGGCTCCTGCTGCGGGGAGGTGCTGGGATGGTCGCCCCTGGCAGCGGGAGTAGTGGAGAGACGCCGCTGGCTTCATCTTCTCCCTCTCTGTTTCTTTCCCTGTTGCTGGTGCTGCAAACACCACCTAGAGAAGGGAACAGGAGTCTGTCAATTAAAATGCATTAGTCCATGGCTTTTAGGCACACATTAATGTTTTAATGTATCTTGCCTCTTAGTGTATGTATTATGATTCCCTTATGATTTTGCATAGTGTGTGTATAGCAGAAAGTATACAGTATACTCCACACGAATTGTGCACTTGTGCCTGAAAATATGCAGACTTCTGACTCACTCGGGCTGTAGTAAGGTGAGCATGGTGGATTTGTTTGTATTTCTATGTCCTGTAGCTCCATCTCCACTTTGCAGAGAGTCCTGGGGAGATGGCCCAGTCCTTGGACCTGGCTTTGGACTACAGTCTGGGGGACCTGCTGACCAGAAGCCTCTTCAGAGCTGCAGGAGCCACTGCTACACTTTCCCTGGAACTAATCAATCAATCAATCAATCAATCAATCAAAGATTACTTATGCATGAGAACATTTTGTAAACTGTGAGGTGTTTGTGTTAAAATCATGGTTGTTTTTACAAATGACAGATGTGAACAAAAGCATGTATTGTCTGTTATGATGTAAAGGAGGGGTGGTTGTATTGTATAATTATGTGTCATTGAAATGGCATTTTATGACTTTTCTTAATTTGATTACATGCTATAGTATAATTTTAATGTTATCATTTTATTGCATGATTTGTGTATCTCTTTAATTTAGGTAGCCAGGGACTGCAGATGGAAATTAGCTATTCAGCTATAATCTGGTGCATAAAATATGTCTTTGATCTTATGTCTCTGTGCATTGTCCCTTCAAATAAAGACCAAACTAAACTAAACTAACCTTATATAGCCCTTAATCACAAATGTCTCAAAGGGCTGCACAAGCCACAATGACATCCTCGGCTCTGATCCCACATCAGGGCAAGAAAAAACTCAACCCACTGGGATTCAATGAGAAACCTTGGAAGGGACCGCAGATGTGGGTCTCCCGCCTCTGGGTGGCCGAGTAGATACAGTTATTAATGTGAGAGTCCAGTCCACAGTGGGGGATACATAGTTCTATGATATATTTTCAGGATGCCTTTAGTTTGTATTAGTAATAGTGCTGTCAGATGATTTAAAAAAAAAAAAAATCAGATTAATCGCACTCTTGCATTTCGATTAATCACAGTAAATTATTTGCATGCATGATTCAAATTAACTTTAAAAAAGACCCCAACATGTTGACAGTTATGTAATGTTAATGCCAGGATGTCATGCAGGAACACTTTTAAAATGTCTTACTTGAATGCACGCCATTTATTTGCTCAAAACTTGCTAAGAGTTTTATCTAAAGTACATAAAGTGAAATTTGCCAGCGACCACACCAGTCGGAGTCTCTTCACTTTGCACTTACATATGCATTGATCTACTCACTGACCGTATAACAACCTGTTTCACCTTTCAGTAACCATCAGCGGTTTAAGGTAAAGCATGTGCAGTCACAATAAATCCTGCGATTAATCTGCATTTAAACATGATTAATGCAATAACGTTTTTTATTTAAGAGTTCAACAGCCATAATTAGTACCAATTTACATAATGAGGCTGAACCCCTTGTTAATTCTACAAAATTATTTTAAGGTGTTCAATTTAGATGAGTTCCAACTTACAACGCTTTGTAGGAACGGAACTCATTCGCAACCTTTAACATCTTTAGAACATTGCAGAGGATTTTGGAACATTTTTGAGGGCGCTACCCTCACAATTAGCTGTAAAGCTGCAACAATTTTTAAATAAATAGCCAAAAAATATATATTAAATAGATTTTTAAAAAGCATTGATTTGCATTTTGTTGCTGAGATGATTTGTTAAATGAGTAAACAAAGCAGACGTTGTTTGTGCAAGACAGCCCCATGAGAGCGGTGCACCTATTGGTGATGTAGGTCACGGTGCGGGTTAATTGGCCTGTATGTGTGTGTGTGGCGCAACAAAAAACAATGACAAGGTAGAAAGAGAGCAAAGGGCCCAAAGACGACACGAGAATGTGCCAAAGGTTTTGTGATCATTTTAAATTGAAAAAGTCAGACGTCGTGGTGAAATGTTTGCACTGTCAATTATCAGTAAGCATCCAGCATATTTAAGGGAAGCAAACAAGCAAAAACAAATGTAAAGGTCTATTTTGTTAGCTAACACACAACATCAGAAATAGTTTATTAAAACTGGTGCTGTCAATAAATATATTTTTAAAATCAGAATAATCACACTTTTGAATTTGGATTAATCATGATTACTGAGTTCAAACCCCGGCCAAGTTATACCAAAGACTATAAAAATGAGACCCATTACCTCCCTGCTTGGCACTCAGCATCAAGGGTTGGAATTGGGGGTTAAATCACCGAAATGATTCCAGAGCGCGGCCACCGCTGCTGCTCACTGCTCCCCTCACCTCCCAGGGGGTGGAACAAGGGGATGGGTCAAATGCAGAGGGTATTTTCACCACAACTAATGTGTGTGTGACTATCATTATTCACTTGCATACTTTAAATCAAAGACATTTATCTATGCACATATAATTGAAACTATTTTACCTAAAAAGTGCACCAAGGCTAGAAAATGACAAACTGTCATGCCAGGTCAATCTTCATTTAGTTTTTTGGTGTTTTTGCTTCACTACCCGTCTTACGCTCTCATTTTGTTTTCACTTCCTGTTCTGTTTGCATTGGTCCAACAGTAGCTTCACCCTGTCTTCATCGTCTCAGTGTGATTTCTAATGATGTTTTCCACTCTTTCACACTTCTATGTCGGTGCATTGTCAGTGGATGTTTGGAGTCATAAATACGGTTTGTTGACTTTAGTTTTTTTGGAAAATATATAATCATGCACAGATCCCCTGTGCTTTTTTTTTTTTAAAGTATTTTTCTCGCTGCACTATTTTGGACTTTTTGACATTAAATACATGTTAGTGTAAAGCAGGGGTGTCCAAACTTTTTCCACTGAGGGCCGCACACAGAAAAATTAAAGCATGTGGGGGCCATTTTGATATTTTTCATTTTCAAACCATAACAAAATATATGGATTTTTTATTTATTTTACCTTTAGGGGTCCCGGGGACCATACAGGGTCTCAGTCATTAAAATGTTAAAACTAAGTCGGATTATTATTATTCTTAAATTATTTAACGCTTACAGTAAATCTCTATATCAACTTCAAGTTGGTATAAAGTAATACAAAGAAAAAAAAAATGTTTTATGGCTTTTCTGTCAAAATCACCTTTTTTTTTTTTATAGTAAAACTGAAATATGCAGTATTTAGTATTTAGAGCCCTAAAATATCAATAATGCAGGACACCGTTGATTTTAATTCTTTCATATTTTTGATTAATCACAGTGAAAAGATAAATACAAAAATCACTAAATATATTTGGGAACCAAAAGGTGCCCCACTCATAAAGTGATACAATTTTATTAGGTTTTTCTTTTACTTTCAACACTTAAGTTACGAGATCAACTTCAGATATATCTGTCGATTTTATGCTGGAACAATTATTTTGTTTGTTTTATGCGCTTTTGTCAAAGAAAACTTAGATGTTTTTATATGGCTACTACACAATATATGCAATATTTACCACATAAAACATTTTAAAGTGAAATATTTGAAGTAATTGGAGCCCTGAAAATAATTAATTATAACATGGATTTTTTGTCATTATTATTATTTTTTGAGCAATGGCATAAAAAGAAAAATAAAGAAAGACAAAAGAAAAAAAAACAGCCTGCATGGCAGCTTTTGTGTCAACATTGCAACTTTTTCTCGTTATATTTCACCTCATTCCACTTTTTTAATGTTCTTTTTTATTTTTACAATAGTATTTCCAGAATGTGTGGCGGGCTGGTAAACAATTAGCTGCGGGCCGCAAATGGCCCCTGCTGTAAAGCGTCTTTGAGTGCTCTGAAAAGCGCTATACCAAATAAAATGCATTATTATTATTATTATTACTTGCACACTTCCCCCTGCCTTTTGAGGTCAGGACCCCCGCTACGAAGAGTGAACGTGACAAAAAGTGTGTTTTATTCGATTAATTGAACAAAATAATCGATACATTACTCGATTACTAAAATAATCTAAAGCACCAGCCCTTTTTAGATGTGTTGCTCATTCTACAGAAGTATAAAGCTTAAGATTTGTTGGGACTAGTTCAGGGGTGTCAAACGTACGGTCCGAGAGCCTGATCAGGCCCTTGAACGGGTTTTATCCGGCCCGCGGGATGAGTTTGCTAAGTATAAAAACTAACCTGAAATTTTTGAATGAAATAAACTGCTGTTCTAAATGTGTCCACTAGATGTCGCAATAGCAATTATTTGTATCGTTGTAGATGATGCTCCATATGTACAAAATAAACCACATGATGTTCGTGCATCAGTCGAGGAAAATGATCAAACTATATAAATAACATCCCGTAATTTGATTTTGATATAATTTTTTTATCTTGATAGATTGAAAATTAACATCAATGAGTTGACTGATGAACATTATCACAATTTATTCAGAAAATAAACATGTAATACTATTAACTGCAACATGTAAGTGTAAAAAAAACAACAACATTATTATGATTTGTACATTTTCAGAATGTGCTTGTTCTATTTTTAAACAAAGAAAACAATCTGAAGTTGTCTTTATTTTTAAGTTATAGTGCCGTGATTTTACCAGTCCGGTCCACTTGGGAGTAGATTTGTCTCCATGTGGCCCCTGATCTAAAATGAGTTCGACACCCCTGGACTAGTTAGTCTGTAGTTGTTCTAGAATGAGTGTTTCTTATCAACACACCATAGGCTTACTAGATATTGTTGCATGATTAATTTCAACTGCCTCTCCCCAAAATGTCAACTTTGTAATCAATACCACTAAAGGGAACCTTGGTATTGGAGTATTGATATATGGTATTGACCCAGTCATTATTATTGTGGTATAAATGTATAAATGTAGTGTGCTGGAGATGCATTATACACACAAACACTATTGCAGTAAATTGTTATTTTATTGCATTTAGGGTTGTACGGTATACCAGTATTTAGTACCGCGATACTAATGAATCATATTCGGTACTATACCACCTCTGAAAAGTACCAAACTACGCCCCCCCCCCCGCGCCTCCGTTGTCGTCACATCATTGCTGGTTTTACGAGCAGACGAGCATGTTCGGCGGCACACAATCACGGAGTACTTAGAAACAGACAGTGTGTAGACAGAAAAGGGAAAACAGACGCGTTTTGTCTTAAAAACTAAGGATAAAGGTGAAGTTATTACACTGAAACACTCTCAGGAAGAGGTGCTTTAAGACATGGCGTCCGTCCGCCGTCGGCAGTGTTTTAGCTACTTCTAAATCACTAATCCTCGCCTCCATGGCGACAAATGAAGTAAGTTTCTTACAAGTATCATCCCTGCAGGACGAGGAATAGCTAAACATGCTTCACTACACACCGTAGCTCACCGGCGTCACAATGTAAACAAACGCCATTGGTGGATCTACACCTAACATCACTGTAATGATACCAAGTACAATAGCATATCTAGTCAATACTACTATGATTACATCAATATTTTTTGGCATCACAACATCTTTCTTTTTAAAAAAAAATGTATATAATATTTATAAACTCAGGAAATACGTCCCTGGACACATGAGGACTTTGAATATGACCAATGTATGATCCTGTAACTACTTGGTATCGCATTGATACCCAAATTTGTGGTATCATCCAAAAATAATGCAAAGCATCCAAACAACAGAAGAATACGTGATTATTACATTTTAACAGAAGTGTATATAGAACATGTTAAAAGAGAAAGTGAATGAACAAGTAGATTAATAATACATTTTCTACCACTTGTCCATAAAAATGTTGACACAATAATAGATTGGAAAATTACACAATATGTCACTGCACATGTCAGCAGACTAAATTAGGAGCCTCTGTTTGTTTACTTACTAATAAAAGACAAGTTGTCTTGTATGTTCACTATTTTATTTAAGGACAAACTTGCAATAAGAAACATATGTTTAATGTACCCTAAGATTTTTTGTCAAAATAAAGCCAATAATGCAATTTTTTGTGGTCCCCTTTATTTAGAAAAGTACCGAAATAATTTTGGTACCGGTACCAAAATATTGGTATCGGGACAACACTAATTGCATTGCATTCATTTTTTCAAAAATACGATTGTCATCAAAACAAATGCCCAAAACAACATAGTTTTGCATCGGTTTTCAGTTTAGATTAAAAAAAAAAAAGTCTCTATGAATGCTCCCCAATTTATTCACACTCAGAGGGAACAGCAGTCCAGTGTCAACGCTTCCCCAATGAAATCCTCCATTTCAGATAGCAGGCTTTTAAATATATTCCCTCTTCAGTACGACGTTTGCTCTAATGAGCTGTGGTTTCCGAGAAATGTTTGCTGATGGCGGGCTTATCTTGCTATCCAGAAACAAGTCGCATTAGCCAATTAAGGAGGAAAAAAGGATGGATGATAAGGGATGGAGATAAAGGTGCAGGGGAGTTGCAGAGAAGGTGCACAATTACATGAGGAGCCCAAAGCTCCAAAGATAAATCCAAAGGAGGAAGATGGCATGGCAGCGGTGAAAGGAAGTTTTGGAGGGATTTATTTATATAAAGATGGCAGATGGAGACAAGATAGATTTACAAGTGATAAAGACCGAGATGAAGGGCCCTCTGGAAGCAAAGGTTTATGGTCAACAAGCGAGAGTAGAGCGTATGCATTAAAACAATCCTAATGGTCTTTTTTATCTTCTTTTTTTTGCTTTTTGCCTTCTGGAATAAATACACAAATGAATCAGTGCGCTGCTATGCAATGTTAGTGTTTACCCTCGTGGGGATGGAGAACAGATGTGCCACATAAAAATGAATACGCTGCACTATGATGATGTTATTGTACTGGTCACGTTCTGAATTTCTCTTCATCCATTTGTGAAGTCAGAGACCGACCGCCCTTTTTCCTCTTCTGGTTCATTCAAATTGTATTTAATGAGCCTTAATCGCTCTCCTAAATGTCTCGGTGAGGTGGAGAATTAAAATGCAGGGCAATGCAATCCCCCCCCCACCCCCTAATTGGTTGTTCAACGCCTAATTGGTTGATGAATTAAGAGGTCCCGGGACTCGCAAGGACGAGAGTAACGTGACACATGTCAACTCTCGTGTCTCTGGAGCATGGCTGTGATAATAGTTTCATTACGGGCAAGAACCGATCAGAGGAACTATATAATATGTACAGTATGAACTCTACAATAATTATCCCTGCAATTAAGTAATATATTTTTTTAATCAACAAACAGATAAAAAAACAACTAATTTCAAGGAAATATTTTCACGGGTCCGCATGGTAGCTGTAGTTGTGACCCCAAGATGCGGAGACAGGAGATGACTTGCAGGTAAGAATGTCTTTAATTAGCAACACTAGTGCAGCAAGGAAGTGCACAGGAAGCATCAGTGAAGTAAGGAAGCAAGCAAAGCAAGACAACGCATGAAACAAATCATAGCTGTCAAACGATTAAAATAATTAGTTGTGATTGTTAATCAAAACGAATCGCCCTATTGCAGATAAATGTAATTTCTTGTCGTTAATCCTGGACAAATGATTTTTCAAGATGTTATGACCATGACTGGACAGTTAGTTTGCTTCAATTTAAACATCCTAATTGCGCCGTAAATCAGAATTTTCCCTCGGGCATTAATATAGTATTTCTGATTTCTGATCTGAACACAAAAAGGACACAAACACTTTTAATGATGGTGTCCTGCCAGATTTTGTATTTTGTAGGAATACAGAATGTGTATTCCTGCTGTAGGGGCACTTGCATTCAGAGGAGGAGCTACACCATGTTTGGATACCAGTCTCACGCATTAATAACACAATGTGGATTGTTTTGATCATGCTTTGATTGTCAAAGGTGTTTGGTAATATAACCTGAATACATGCTTTTGATATTTCTGTTTCTTTTGATATTCAAATCTCTGTAAAATCAGCCAGCTAATCATTCTGTAATTGTGGACAATCAATCAGAGCAGGTTATAAAATAGTATAAACTAGTATTGTCCCGATACCAATATTTTGGTACCGGTACCAACATTATTTCAATACTTTTCGCTACTTTTCTAAATAAAGGGGACCACAAAAAATTGCATTATTGACTTTAATTTAACAACAAATCTTACAGTACATTAAAGATATATTTCTTATTGCAAGTTTGTCCTTAAATAAAATAGTGAACACACAACACAACTTGTCTTTTATTAGTAAGTAAGCAAACAAAGGCTTCTAATTTAGCTGCTGACATATGCAGTAACATATTGTGTCATTTCCATTCTATTATTCTGTCAAAATTATTAAGGACAAGTGGTAGAAAATGAATGATTAATCTACTTGTTAATATCTGCTTACTTTCTAGAAGAAAGATGATGTTGTGATGCCAAAAAACATCGACGTAATCATAGTAGTATCGACTAGATACGCTACTGTACTTGGTATCATTACAGTGGATGTCAGGTGTATATCCACCAATGGCGTTTGTTTACATTTTGACACCGGTGAGCTACGCTGTTTAGTGAAGCATGTTTAGCTAATCCTCGTCCTGCAGGGATGATACTTGTAAGAAACTCACTTTATTTGTCACCATGGAGGCAAGGTGGTACTTTTCAGAGGCGGTATGGGACCGAATATGATTCATTAGTATCGCGATACTATACTAATACCGGTATACCGTACAACCCTAGTATACACTTTATTTCAATCTGCCAGAAAACCTTTGTTTAGGTAGAAATATCACAGATTACATTACAAAACATGTTTGACAAAGCATGATCGTAATTAAAAACGATTTTTCATTTTGTTATGGTAGTTAGACTGGATGTGACTCATAGCGCTTTTATTGTGAAGCTGGAAGTGTGATTGGCATGAGAAGAGGTGCCTTGACATGTTTAGACGACGTAAAAGTCTCTGATAAAAGTGACTCTAGACTTCCTGTCTAACATCTTTTTTTCCCCTTTTTTCGGAACTTATAGTTAACGTGTTATTATCGCGTTAACTTAGACACCCCTAGTTTAAACGGTCCAGCCCTGTCCGAAATGCAGGGCTGGCATATAAAGAAGCGTGATTGGCAACCCGATTGTGGTAGATTGCAGCACTCAGGCCAGAGGAGTGGCGGAGTCAGACAGGGAGAGGAACGAAAATAAAAGCAGTGGAAAGGAAACAAAAACAGAATATAATGAAACAAGACGAGGTCAGACCTGGTGTGACAAAAACGGCAAAAAAACAGATAAAAAGCAAATAGAAGTTGTCAGGATGGAATCAGCTTTGCTGGTATTTTAGTGGTAATAATAACAAGGGGGATTCCATCCCAACAACTGTTGTGCTGACAGAGGCCTGGCATTAATTAAGAGGTTTCAAGACTCACAAGGATGAGATTAGCGTGGCACATGTCTGGACAACGTTTTAACAGATGGACGTCTTGTCCAGTGTCTCCAGGGCAGGGGTGTCTGAATCCTTCTCATTACGGGCCACATCCCATCAGAGAAACCATAAAATAAGTACTGTTTAAACTGTAAATGATTAGAACTACTTTTAAAACCAGACATTAAGTAAAACTATTGAATAAAAAGGTATACAGGAGTTGTCAGGATGCAATCACTCTCATTAGCATTGTAGTGTTAATATTAACGAGGCTGATTCCATTCTAACAACTATTGTTGTGCTGGCTTTTTTACATCATAACAGCTGGCGTTTTTGGATCTGGTACCGAGAACTCAGACTAAGGCTATGTCTACTCTAAGCCAGATAACCCCTTAAACAAATAATTATTTAGCCTAAACCCAGTTTCAGCCACACTAAACTACCGTTTAAAGGCCTACTGAAACCCACTACCGACCACGCAGTCTGATAGTTTGTATATCAATGATGAAATCTTAACATTGCAACACATGCCAATACGGCCGGGTTAACTTATAAAGTGCAATTTTAAATTTCCCGCTAAACTTCCGGTTGAAAACGTCTATGTATGATGACGTATGCGCGTGACGTCAATGGTTGAAACGGAAGTATTGGTACACCATTGTATCCAATACAAAAAGCTTGGTTTTCATCGCAAAATTCCACAGTATTCTGGACATCTGTGTTGGTGAATCTTTTGCAATTTGTTTAATGAACAATGAAGACTACAAAGAAGAAAGCTGTAGGTGGGATCGGTGTATTAGCGGCTGGCTGCAGTAACACAACCAGGAGGACTTTGAGATGGATAGCAGACGCGCTATCCAACGCTAGCCGCCGACCGCACGGATGATCAGGTGAAGTCCTTCGTCGCTCTGTCGATCACTGGAACGCAGGTGAGCACGGGTGTTGATGAGCAGATGAGGGCTGGCTGGCGTAGGTGGATAGCTAATGTTTTTAGCATAGCTCTGTGAGGTCCCGTTGCTAAGTTAGCTTCAATGGCGTCATTAGCAACAGCATTGTTAAGCTTCGCCAGGCTGGAAAACATTAACCGTGTATTTACAGGTCCATGGTTTAATAGTATTGTTGATTTTCTGTCTATCCTTCCAGTCAGGGGCTTATTTCTTTTGTTTCTATCTGCAGTTAAGACCGATGCTATCACGTTAGCTCCGTAGCTAAAGTGCTTCGCCGATGTATTGTCGTGGAGATAAAAGTCACTGTGAATGTCCATTTCACGTTCTCGACTCTCATTTTCAAGAGGATATAGTATCCGAGGTGGTTTAAAATACAAATCCGTGATCCACAATAGAAAAAGGAGAGAGTGTGGAATCCAATGAGCCAGCTTGTACCTAAGTTACGGTCAGAGCGAAAAAAGATGCGTCCTGCACTGCACTCTAGTCCTTCACTCTTACGTTCCTCATCCACGAATCTTTCATCCTGGCTCAAATTAATGGGGTAATCGTCACTTTCTCGGTCAGAATCGCTCTCGCTGCTGGTGTAAACAATGGGAAAATGTGAGGGGCCCTTCAACCTGTGACGTCACGCTACTTCCGGTACAGGCAAGGCTTTTTTTATCAGCGACCAAAAGTTGCAAACTTTATCGTCGATGTTCTCTACTAAATCCTTTCAGCAAAAATATGGCAATATCGCGAAATGATCAAGTATGACACATAGAATGGATCTGCTATCCCCGTTTAAATAAAAACAATTCATAACCCGGCCGTATTAGCATGTGTTGCAATGTTAAGATTTCATCATTGATATATAAACTATCAGACTGCGTGGTCGGTAGTAGTGGGTTTCAGTAGGTCTTTAATAATTTCACACATCAGTCGCTCCTGAGTATAAGTCGCACCCCCGGCCGGCCAAACTATGAAAAAAACTGCGACTTATAGTCCGAAAAATACGGTAGGTAAACCACACTTTGTTAAAGATAAAACACAAATTGTAGGAATTTGTTACAAAATCAAGTCATCTAACTTGCATTAGTTTACGTTATGTGTTTGGACAGTTTGGACCCTAATATTTGGCATCAAGCCAAACAGTTGTGTGCGCGTCTACGTATCTGTATGTGTCACCTTTTTGTTGGTCTTCTCCTGTGTTTGGTGTTGCTTCCTGTCCTGCGCTCTTCCTTTGGTGGCACTTCCTGTTGTGTTGTTGTTTTTTCGTGACCGCTTCACACATCTTTCTCTGAGCACTGATCCATGCACCTGCTTTCTGTTAGCCATCAGTTCTATTTAAGTTGAGCGTGAGCTTCCATTCTTTGTCGAGACTTTGTTTGGAACGGATAGTCATTCCCTCCTTTCGTGAGTTTTGCTGTGTTCCAGTATTCCCATTGGTTGTTATGCAACCTGTCAGTTTTAGTTTAGTTTTTGCACAGCCTTCCCTATGCTTCGGGGCCTTCTTAGCGGCACTCGTCTTTGTTTGTTTTGAGCTACATTAAATACTTGAACTTGCACGATCTTCTCCATCTGGGGAACATGCCAGTAATCGCCGTCATGCGACCCGAGCGTCACAGTACGGGCATAGCAGAGGAGCGAGTTAACTTTATTACCTGTCGATCTGACTGATTGCTATTTAATTGCTTAGCTAAGTTTAAAGCAAAGGTGGTCATACTTTAATCATGCCACATTTGGTGAGGCATGTTTGAAAGCAGCGCGGCACTTCTGTGTTTAGAGCGTCACTTTTATCGATGGTTTTGAAGCCCAAATATATGAAATATATACATATTGCACTTCACGCACACTCTTTATTAACCAGTAAAGGTGCCTTTATTTGCCATTTTTTCTCGACTCGCTGTTTCTTCTTGTGCGCGCTGACACACCAAACATGCTCCTCCCCTTTGTACGTCACCGCCGCACGGCAGCATGCGGATGAAAAACAGTACTGGTATTTTTCAAAGGCAGTATTAAAGTTAAAGTTAAAGTACCACTGATAGTCACACACACACACTTGGTGTGGTGAAATTACCCTCTGCATTTGACCCATTCTCTTGTTCTACCCCCTGGGAGGTGAGGGGAGCAGTGAGCAGCAGCGGTGGCCGCGCTCGGGAATCATTTTGGTGATTTAACCCCCAATTCCAACCTTTGATGCTGAGTGCCAAGCAGGGAGGTAATGGGTCCCATTTTTATAGTCTTTGGTATGACTATTTATATAGTATAGCAGTGTTTTTCAACCACTAGTGTGCCGTAAGATATTGACTGATGTGTCGTGGGAAATTTCGGAATGTCACCTAATTGTTCTTAAGAAATATTTTTTGCAAACCACTAATTGTCACAACGTGGAGGTTTTTTCTCAGGACGCAAACGGACTTTTCTGGACAACGTTAGCAGGTAGGAACATATTTATTCTTGACTCTCTAATAGGTGAAAACAAAAAAGCCGCACGAGGCGAAGGCACAACTTAGCGCAGGCACAACTTAGCGCAGGAAACAAAAACTCTGCGCAGGAAACAAAAACTAACACTTAGGGTAAACTATGGACAGGGCAAAACAAAAACTCGCTAACTTTGGCAAAACTTACTTGGCATGGCATTAAGCAAACAATCGTGTGAATACAAGCATGAAAAGAGCATGAAACAATCGCATGAATACAAGCATGAACTATGGCATGAAAAGAACAATGTCGCCAGCCCGACTAACTGGCAACGACAGGCTTAAATAATAGTCTCTCTTAATTAGAAATAGGTATGACCCAAACGCAAGAGACAGGTGAAAATCATAAGTCGTCATGGAAACTAAAACAAACAAGGGAGCGCAAACAGGAACTAAAAGAGTCCAAAAACTAACAAAAACTAACAAAAACATAATCCAGACCCCAGATCATGACACTAACTGTATTCTACAAATAACGTGCCGTCATTGAGTGACCGTATTGTCTTATGATCAACAGAGTAACCATGTAATACTCTTCCATGTCAGTAGGTGGCAGCAGCTAGATAATTGCTCTGTGGGCCTAATTTGAGATAAGAAAATTAGCGATGCATGGTTATTTTTAAAATTTTATTATTATTATTATTTTTGTTTATTTACGCAGGAAAGGTCCCATCGGGATTAAGAATCTCTTTTACAAAAGAGTCCAAAGCACCAGCGTAGGTGCCACTGGGAGATAGGTGGGCCGTGATTAGGATGGCGGAAGCTGGCATCGAACCTGGAACCCTCAAGTTGCTGGCACGGCCGATCCACCATCCGAGCCACGCCATCCCAAACGCCGTTATGATTATTGTATGAATTAATGTCGAACAATCGCATCAGGGATTTGATGAGAACGACTTTACATGGCCAATATTGCCTACTGAGTCTCATTTCTTAATATTGTCGAGTAGTATGCCTCGGGATTTTTTTCCAATGAAAAAAACGTGCCTCGGCTCAAAAAAGGTTGAAAAACACTAGTATAGTAAAGTACCGTTTTGAATTAATTAGTACCGCGGTACTTTATTAGTACTGATATACCATACAACCCTACTTCTAAGACAACCTGAGTACTGTTCAGGTTGTTGCAACGACGGAGCATTACGGGTACCTAGTCAGACGTACTGTGCTTTAACATACGGGTATTATTATGGTGTGTGTGTGTGTATAAGGACCCTACACTGCAAAAAGTCAGTCTTCAAAAACAAAAACAAAAAATACAAAAATTAGGGGTATTTTATTTGAACTAATCAAAATTATCTGCCAATAGAACAAGACAATTCGGCTTGTCAAGACTTTCCAAAACAAGTAAAATTATAAAACTTTAATGAACCCAAAAATACCTTAAAATAAGTATATTCTCACTAATAACAAGCGCACTTTTCTTGGTGGAAGAAAAATTAGACCTTTTTGCTCAATATGTTGAAAAATATTCGGCATCATGATTTTTTTTTTCATGCTTGAGTAAGAAATTATCACTTTAAAAAAGTAGTTTTATATTGTGAGTGTTGATGACAAGGTTATGCAACAGTTGATATTCTAGTTTCAAGCATGTTTTACTCAATATAGGTCATAACATCTCAGCAACAAGCTGTAATATCTTACTGAGATCATTTAGGACAAAAACCCTTAAAAGAAGTAAAACACTCTAACATAAAATCTGCTTAGTGAGAAGAATTATCTTATCAGACAGAAAATAAGCAAATATCACCCTTATTTGAGATATTTAATCTTACTTAGATTTCAGTTTTGCAGTGTAAAATGGCACCTATTAAGGATACATATTATCTGGCGTTTTTTTTCTTACTGCTGATTGTGAATTTGGGCTCTGCATAAGTCCCCAAAATTTGCGCCCGTCCGCCATTGTAGTCTAACACCATAGTCTATGACAGGGGTCGGCAACCCAAAATGTTGAAAGAGCCATATTGGAGCAAAAATACAAAAACAAATCTGTCTGGAGCCGCAACAAATTAGAAGCCATATTACATACAGATAGTGTGTCATGAGATATACATTGAATTGAGATGACTTAAAGGAAACTAAATGAGCTCAAATATAGCTACAAATGAGGCATAATGATGCAATATGTACATATAGCTAGGCTAAATAGCATGTTAGCATTGATTAGCTTGCAGTCATGCAGTGACCAAATATGTCTGATTAGCACTCCACACAAGTCAATAACATCAACAAAACTCACCTTTGTGTATTCACGCACAACGTTAACAGTTTGGTGGACAAAATGAGACAGAAAAAAAGTGGCATAAAACACGTCCTAGGAAGCCGGAGAAAGTTATACATGGAAACAAACTAAAGGTGAGTTCAAGGACCGCCAAAATTAGTAGGACAAAACGGTGCTCGCCAAATACTCGAATCAGTGAAGCATGTTTAATACAAACAGTGTGCTTTATAACAATTAGGGAGGTTTGTGTCATGTGTGTCCTCCCACAGAAACCATACTAAAACAAAAAAAGAAGGTTTTTTTCCCCCTCATCTTTTTCCATTTTTCATACATTTTTGAAAAAGCTTCAGAGAGCCACTAGGGCGGCGCTAAAGAGCCACATGCGGCTCTAGAGCCGCGGGTTGCCGACCCCTGGTCTATGAGCTCCTTCTTTTACTCCATCGATCAATTGAACACCATGAGAATACAATGATCTGAATGAATGAGATATTCACAAGCATACACATCCGGTCCCGAACTAGAAGTGATTACCAAGTGGGCTTCCATTTCGATACAGCTGTTCGATCCGAATACATGCATTCGTTATCCCACCAACCTTGCTCTCTCGCACGAGCAGCTGGTAGGCCGTGTGCTCGTCCAAGCTGAGGTCGTCCGGGAGGGCGGGAGATGAAGACTTGTCTGAGTTGAGTTGCTCCGACTTCAGCGAAGCCTGCTCGATTTCCGCCATCCTGATCTGGTGCAAGGAACAGACCTCAGTGATTCACATCCCGGGGCAGATGTAGTGTGAGAGAAAAAAACTGTTATAGTTTCTACACACCACTTAACAAAATGGTAATTTATGACATGTTTTCAAATGGCTAGGGAACAAAAGTCATCCCCCACCATCCATCCAATCACAGCACAGCATAATGCGCATGTTACATACAATCAGACGTGTTGTTGTAGCAAAGGTATTATTTCTAATGCTCTTTCTACAATGTCTATTAGTAACATATTTTTCGGACGACAAGGCGCACTTCAACCCGGTGCGCCTGATGTACGTATTCATTCTGGTTGTGCTTACCCACCTCAAAGCAATTTTATGTGGTACAAGGTGTAATTCATAAGTGTGACCAATAGATGGCAGTCACACATAAGAGATACTGTATGTATGGACTGCAGGTTGACGCCTGTTCAATAAATGACGCTAGCAAGTACCGGCGAGCAAGCAACACCAAAATGTTGATGTTTTCATTGAGAATATAGAACATTACACACAAAAATCTGTCAAAATGTTTAAGTACAACTTTGATAAGCTACAAATTCGTACCGCTTGATGGAACACGGAGCATTACGGCTACTGTAGTCAGACGTACTGTGCTTCAACATACGGGTATTATTATGGTGGTGTGTGTATAAGGACCCTAAAACGGCACCAATGAGGATACATATTATCTGGAGTTTTTTTTCCTACATATTGGTACCTGGTTGGTTGTGTATTTGGGATCTGCATAAGTCCCCAAAATTTTCGCCCGTTCGCCATTGTAGTCTAACGCCGTAGTCTATAAGCTCCTTCTTTTACTCCATCCTCTTGTTGTGGGGCATTCATCCTCCACTGTTGCCATTTCTAATTCAAAGTAGCGTACAGTTCTAACTTACAGGTATATCTGTCAGTAGATTCGCTATGGAAGTGCTTACAACTACCAATACAACTAAGTTGACGGGGAAGAGACGTGGTCGAAGTGGAGGCACATTAATTAGAACGGTGCATCCTGAAGACACGGTCAGAAAGCGTCTTGAAGATGGTCTGTAAAACATAATCTATGCAACATTTTGACCAAAGAACGACTGTTATATATTATGTAGACCAGAAGGAAGTGTTTGTACAAACCCCAAAACCAGTGAAGTTGGCACATTGTGTAAATCGTGAATAAAAACAAAGTTCAAAAGCTGGCATCTGTGACGGTGTGGGGGCATATTAATGCCCAAGGCATGGGTAACTCTGTGAAAGCACCATTAATGCTGAAAAGTACATACAGGTTTTGGAGCAACATATGTTGCCATCCAAGCAATGTTATATTGGACGCCCCTGCTTATTACAGCAAGACAATGCCAAGCCACGTGTTACAACAGCATGGTTTCATAGTAAAAGAGTGCGGGTACTAGACTGGCCTGCCTGTAGTCCAGACCTGTCTCCCATTGAAAATGTGTGGCACATTATGAAGCCTAAAATACCACAACGGAGACCCCCGGACTGTTGAACAACTTAAGCTGTACATCAAGCAAAAATGGGAAAGAATTCCACCTGAGAAGCTTAAAAAATGTGTCTCCTCAGTTCCCAAACGTTTACTGAGTGTTGTTAAAAGGAAAGGCCATGTAACACAGCGGTGAACATGCCTTTTCCCAACTACTTTGGCACGTGTTGCAGCCATGAAATTCCAAGTTCATTATTATTTGCAAAAAAAAAAATTAAGTTTATGAGTTTGAACATCAAATATCTTGTCTTTGTAGTGCATTCAATTGAATATGGGTTGAAAAGGATTTGCAAATCATTGTATTCCGTTTATATTTACATCTAACACAATTTCCCAACTCATATGGAAACGGGGTTTGTATTTGCAGTCTATTCAATTGAATATAAGTTGAAAAGGATTTGCAAATCATTGTATTCTGTTTTTATTTACAAACTACACAACGTGCCAAATTCACTGGTTTTGGGTTTTGTAGAAAAAAATAAAATAAAATATGACCCCTTTAATGCAATTTATAATCTGGTGCGCCTTTTGTATAAAAATGTACCTGATTAGAGTCACTCATCGGCAGTACGCCTTATTATCCGGTGCGCCCTGTGGTCTGAAATATATGGTATAAAACAACTGATGGAAATAAATATGCATGCATAATGTACAAAATATATTACGCTCACTTGTGCCCTTACCTGTAAAATGCAATTTTGTTTGCTACTCCTTCATTTGTTCAGCTTGACAAACATGTTAAAAGTAGCTCCTGAGACTAACGGTGCAGCTCCTAACGGGGTGTCGTCTAAAAATAATAGCACCAGACATAATGTTGTGGAACGTGCACCATTCAAGTGCCCCCTGCAGACTGAAATGTAGTCAGCCTCCCCCCGGGGATGTCCTCATTAGGCAGTACCGTGATGGATATTGCTTCCCAGTGCAACTTTTGCGTCCCCCGTCACAAACCAAACACAAAACAGGTGACGGACGCCATGTGAGCAACACCCACCTTGTCGCGCACAAAACACACCATTAAGAGGTTAGAATGCAGCAGAGAGAGACTGATCAGAAGGAAAGAAGAAGTACGGAGAAGGAGGCAGGAGAGATTGATGGTTTGACAGCATCTGCAGACAGGCAGAAAACACGACTGACAGGTGAGACGCTCGTAGAGCCCGGTTATTGCTTCTTGTGAGCTGGCCCGCTGCACTTTGTCACCGTGACGGACAACACTGGGACAGGACAAAATGTTGCTGAGTTTATCTCGCACGCTCGACCTGCTGTCAGCAAAGTGAACCCACAAGTAGTAGGAGAGAGTTGCACACATGCGTGTTAAGGGGGGGGGGGGAGTTACAGTACATGCAAGGGGAAGGGGCTGGAGGGCCTTATTCATCTACTGCTTGGATGGAAAGTCGGTATTACACGATGCACTACGTTACAGGCTGAAATACACATTCACGTGTGTACGGGCATGCCTGCAAAATACTTTCCATTCACTGTGCTCTGTGAGATGAATGAAGCCCTGAGTGTGTAACGTTCTCGGTGCAAATGCCTCTTCCTGTGTGTGTGTGTGTGTGTGTGTGTGTGTGTGTGCGATCACATCAAATGGCCTCGTATATAAACATTATGTTTGTACTGCGTATAGATGTACTGTGTGTGATTTAATAAGAGGTTATTGGAGAACTTACTATTTACAGTGGAGCATCCAAAGTTGTTACAATCTGTATCCAAATGTCACAAGACAGGCGAATATATGGAGAGAGATACGTGAGGTAAGCAGACTGTCCGCAGTCACTTAATTGGTACCGCCAGGATTCTGCCATTTTGCCAATTGACGTAAATTTAACCAATCCCTGCAAATTATTTTGTCTAAATCGCCACCATTTTTTTTACAATCCCTGCAATTTTTCCCGGCACATTTTGGCCAGTCGTCAACATTTTGGCATTTACGCGACACAACGGTCTAACCCAGGGGTCCCCAAACTACGGCCTGCCAGTGTCCACAACCTGGCCCGTGAGATGTCCTGAGTTAAAAAAAAATGTTGGTAACACTTTAGTATGGGGAACATCCATCCATCTAAACATATGCACCATTAATTAGTTTATTAATTAGCTTATTAACATGCAAATTAGTAACATATTGGCTCTTAATTAGTCATTATTAAGTACTTATTAAGTACTTATTAATGCCTTATTCTGCATGGCCTTATTATACAACCAAAAAGCCATTAACTAAGAGTCTTCCCTAACCCTAAGTTAATAAGCAACTAATTAATGGTGCATATGTTTTTTTTATTAAAATTTTTCTTTTTAATTAAATTTTTTAACTGGCCTGTTCAGCTGCTCAAGAAAAAAAACATATTCTAGTGGTTGATGCCCATATCTGCGGTACATATTTACTTTACAAAAGAGAAGTGCGGGATACGTCCCTCGTTACCTTTTTTGTAGTTGACTATATTCAATGTTTGGATATATTTAGTGTTTGACACAGCCGGACTGCAGTAGATGCGGATAGAAAAAATACAAAAAAAAATACATAAAAACAATTATATATATATATATATATATATATATATATATATATATATATATATATATATATATATATATATATATATATATATATATATATACATACATACATACATACATACATACATACATACATACATATATATATATATATATATATATATATATATACATATATATATATATATATATATATATATATACATATATATATATATATATACATATATATATATATATATACATATATATATATACATATATATATGTATATATATATATATATATATATATATATGTATATATATATATATATATATATATATATATATATATATATATATATATATATATATATATATATATATATATATATATATATATATATATATATATATATATATATATATATATATATATATATATATTTAGGGCTGTCAAAGTTAACGCGATAATAACGTGTTAACTTTAAATTTCAATAACCGGCACTCATTTTTTTATTGGGCGATTAACACACACGGGTCCATTTTGACCTTCGGGCAGTGCCATAGTGGGCTGCAGTTCACATGATACTTAGGTCGCAACAATCACAAAAAAAGCATACAAAATGCTGGAGGGACTGCTGAATGTTTTCATTGTTAACTTAGATTTACATTTGTGTTATTGGGAATACTAAAAAAAACTTTAAAAAAAACTGACGCAACTCTCTCCTTTTACATAGTTGCCATTCGTCATTAAAGGGGAACTGCACTTAAAAAAAATGTCTACCATTCACAATCCTTATGTAAGACAAGAACACAAATGCTTTTCTTGTTTATGCATTATAAATAGTAAATAAATGCAAGCAAAAGTCAGCTAACAATGGAGCTCAAGGGAGTCGCTCTATACGCCTATAAAGTGGTTAAAAATCCAAACACCTCCATTAAGGTTTTATATAAACACTTTAAGTAAGTAATGTACCGTATTTCCTTGAATTGCCGCCGGGTATATAGTATGCGCATGCCTAGAATTACTGCTGGGTCAAACTCGTTTCGCAAAATAATTAGCACATGCTTAGCATTACCGCCGGCTCAGGATTAACGCCGGGTCAAACTCGTTTCGCAAAATTTTTTTTTTTTTAGCGCATGTCTAGAATTTCCGCCGGGTCAAACTCGTTTCGCAAAATAATTAGCATATGTCTAGAATTTCTGCCGGGTCAAACTCGTCACGTCACGAGTGACACTTCACCTGTCATCATTTGCAAAATGGAGGAGGCTGATTGCAATAATTTGAAATCGCATAAAGGGAAGAAGATTAAGAGCTATTCAGTAGGATTTAAGGTCCAAGCTATAGAATATGCTAAAAAGAACAGTAAGCAGCTATGTTTTATTAATATACCGTAGCTGGGTGTGTCAAATATGAGTCATTAAATGACTCCCGCCTCCTGGTGGTAGAGGGCGCTAGTGATCCTTCTTGCGACTACTGGGCTGCAGAAGAAGTGACAACAAGCAGCAAGAGTGAGCAGCGATCGTTTATTTTTTCCCTCTCGCTTGCACTTTTAACATGGAGGATTACATATCTAAAATAAAACAGTTTTCTAAACTGGACTTTCAATCGAAGCAGGAGGTAATAATTAAAGGAATATCTCCATCGAGACAGAGAGACTTTTAAAACTGAAGAAAGATAAGGAAGACTTCTATAATCAAGTTATCAATGCTTTTAGAAGGAGCTGCGCATGGACTTCATTTATAAGTAAAGGTAAGAACATAATAACGTTTTTTTTATTACCGGTAAATGTGCTTTTCATGATGTTGGATCTGTGTTGTTGTTGTTGTTGGGGACAAGTGTTGTAAATTAGCTTTGGCTACAAACACTATGATGCATACATTGGATAACTGTTTCAGATGTCTATGTTTTTGTATCTGTCCCTATTTCAAATAAACCTCTATATATATATATATATTTGGGCTGGGCAACGATTAAAAATTTTAATCATAGTTAATCGCACTATTTCTCTGATTAATCACGATTAACTGCATTGTATATGTAAAACCCAATAATTAATTAAAAAGTAGTGTGTAGTGCACCTTTATTGGAATATTCTCCCATATGAACAAAAGTGCCAAAACATTTGTTGTGCAAACACAATTTAAATCAGTACTTGTTAAACAGTAGCAGTTAAATAGCATATTTTATGAAAATCAACTCAAATAATGTCAATACAAACATTCAAGTTTATTGCCACTGCCAGGGTATTTGAGTTATCCTGTTTGTTATGGAAAATAAATATAATCTACATACAAATCCCTGAGCCACAATCATAACATCCGAACAGGCCATTTCTGAGGTAACAGCAGAAACATTTTCCTTTAATTTTCCTTTCCATAATGCCTCTCCTCTGTTTTCATTATTGACAGAACATGTGAATGCAGCACCCACCTTTCATCAATATAATGCACTGTAACTCCGAGGTAATTATGCTTACCGATTGATGTCCAGTAGTCCCCACTGAGAACAACTACAGCTGCACGTTGTAAAGTTGTCACTTTTACAGTCCTCTCCTTTTCATACAACTCGTGTATTCTTGGTGCGCCTTGATGGCGGCTCATACTTGCTGTCACTTGTTGCGATGGCGGGCGTCTTCCACAACACTAATGGGCCTACAGTCTGTAACTATCCACTTCGCTATGGCATTTGTTAGCTTCTCTTGCTCTGGTTTATCTATATTTCTCCCGCATGCTGCATTTAACGTAGTCTGCCGAAGCCTGGCTCCACTTTCTGCTTTTTTGAATGGTTTGCCCGCATCAACAGTGTGCTTCGCGTTAAGGTGATATTTTAGACTGGAAGTACTCCTGTGATAAGAAAATTCAGCTTGGCAGTGGCTACAAACAACTTTGCTTCTGTCAATCCCGCCGCCTAGAAGTACTTTATAATGAAAATGACCCTGTAAAAGTTCTGTTGAGCTACCCTTCTTCTCCATGCTTGTTTTGTTTTCTTCCGCGTTCTCCTCCCTTTTCCGCAGGAGCCAGCAATAGGCGTTAACAAAATAAAAGCATGTAATAAAAACATATGCAATAACGCGCGATAAAATATTTGTCCGCGTTAATAGATTGATGGGTTAACTCAAAAATAACGCATTAACTTGCCCACCCCTAATATATATATATATATATATATATCCTTACATCACACTCAAATTTATAAGCGCAGGCCTAAATTTACCACATGCCTTTGGTAAGCGCCAGAGTGAGAAGAGGTTTTAAAATAATTAGCGCATGCTTGCCAAGGAGATCATCGTTGACTTCAGGAAGCCCCAGTCCAGCCACGCTCTACTCTACATCAACGGCACAGCGGTGGAGATGGTAAGCAGCACCAAGTTCCTGGGGGTGCAGATAACTGACAATATAACCTGGTCCCTACACACCGGAGCTCTTGTAAAAAGAGCTCAGCAGCGCATGCACTTTTCGCGTCGGATGAAAAGAGCACAGCTCCCTCCCCCCATTCTCAGCACATTCTACAGAGGCACTATAGAGAGCCTACTGACCAATTGCATCTCTGTCTGGACTGGAGGCTGCAATGCCTCAGACTGGAAGTCTCTCCAGAGAGTGGTGAGGACGGCGGAAAAGATCATCAGGACTCCTCTTCCTCCTATACAGGAGATCGCAAAAAGCCGCTGCCTGACCAGGGCTCAGAAAATTTGCAGAGACTCCTCCCACCCCCCACCAAGGACTGCTTTCACTGCTGGACTCTAGAAAGAGGTTCCGCAGCCTCCGAAGCAGAACCTCCAGGTTCTGTAACAGCTTCTTCCCTCAAGCCGTAAGACTCTTGAACGCATCATAATTAAATGATCCCCTCAACTCCCCCCAAAATGGATTAACTCGCTGGAATAAAAAAGACAATATAACATACATCCATAAACGTGGACGCATGTGGAAAAGTGCAATATATTTATCTGTACAGTAATCTATTTATTTATTTATATATATTTATATATATTTATTTAGTTTATATATATATTTATATATTATTTATATATATTTATTTATTTATATATGCACCTTATTGCTTTTTTATCCTGCACTACCATGAGTTTATGTAACGAAATTTCGTTCCTATCTGTGCTGTAAAGTTCAAATTTGAATGACAATAAAAAGGAAGTCTAAGTCTAAGTCTAAGTCTTTACCGCATGCCTTTGGTAAGCGCCGGAGTGAGAAGAGGTTTTAAATTAATTACCGCCCCGGCGGCAATTCAAGGAAATACGGTAGTAACAAAACATTCATAATAAGATGTAATATTTATATATTTTGCAAATATTAAGCATTTGGTGCCAAATAATTTAAAAAAACGCATCACAACTTTTTTTATTTTATTTTGACATCACTGATTACCACTCACTTTAGACTTAATGAGAGACAACAAACATAGTAAAACATCCCTTACTGTACAATGTCTGCTCTTACTGGGATGCCGACTGATAGGATGTTGATATATTCCCGTTTAGATGAAGAATGACTCATAATACAAAACGTCTTTTCAGGTCTATTTTCGTCATTTCCGGGTCTAAGATGGCTGTCAAAGTGTACCGAGTTCTTAGTCTATGTCCACATTATTTTACTATCCAGGTAAGTGACATTATTTATGATCTAGAATTACCCATCACAAGCTCTGAGGCGAGAAAGCAGCTCACCAGCTCATGATGTCTACACTGCAGCATAAGGAAGTTGCCTCTCTCTCATCAATGCGCCGCTAAATGTGGGTCCTTAATGTTAATGCTTATAATAATTGGTTAATATTTAGGTCACAAAATGTAAATGGAGTATTGTCGGCGCTTTTTGAATGGTTGTTTATTGGGTTTTATGGTGAAAATATTCGCAATAGATGCAATGACATCACGGCTCTCATTGGCTCCGTTGTAAGCGGTGATAAGATTAGGACAGTTTGAAACTGGACCATGTTTTTTTCTACTTCTGTTCTTTATTATGGGATTAGGGTTGTACGGTATACCGGTATTAGTATAGTACCGCGATACTAATGAATCATATTCGGTACTATACCGCCTCTAAAAAGTACTGGTACCCAACCCATGTCCGATCATTAACCATGACGACGATCATCTTAAAATTAAACACACTACACGCAAGTGAATGAAGGGCATACTATAGTGAAACCACACTAAACAATGACAAACACATTTTGGTAGAATATTTGCACCACAACACAACATAAACACTACAGAACAAATTCCCCAAATTCCCTGCAGCACCAACTCTTCCGGGACGCTACAATATAAACAAACACCTAACATCCACTGTAATGATACCAAGTACAGGAGCGTAGCGAGTCGATACTACTATGATTACATCAATATTATTTAGCATCACAAAATCTTCTTTTGTTTTTTTAAAATGTATATTATGTTTATAAACTCAGGACATATGTCCATGGACACACGAGGACTTTGAATATGACCAATGTATGACCCTGTAACTACTTGGTATCACATTGATACCGAAAATCATCCAAAACTAGTGTAAAGTATCAAACAACAGAAGAATAAGTGATTATTACATTTTAACAGAAGTGTAGATGGAACATATTGAAACATAAAATAACCAGATATCAACAGTAAATGAACAAGTAGATTAATAATCAATTTTTACAGTTTGTCCTTAATAATTTTGACAAAATAGAATGATAAATGACACAGCTAAATTAGGAGCCTTTGTTTGTTTACTTACTACTAAAAGACAAGTTGTCTGGTATGTTCACTATTTTATTTAAGGACAAACTTGCAATAAGAAACATATGTTTAATGTACCCTGAGATTTTTTGTTAAAATAAAGCCAATAATGCCATTTTTTGTGGTCCCCTTCATTTAGAGAAGTGTCGAAAAGTACCGAAAATTACCGAAATATTGGTATCGGGACAACACTATATGGGAATAATAGTTTCAAAGGCAAAACAAATCGGAGGTCCACCAGCATCTTATTGTTTTCATTATTTGTTTTTGATTGTATTCAACCTTGGAGATTCCACTATACTTTCGTTGCTACCAAATGTTTTCCCCGACAAAGTAATGACAATACTTTGGACATCTTATTTAAAGATTTAGCCTAAATATCTTGTTTTCTTTGTATTTTTTTTAAACAAATAAACTAATTCCATTACCATGGTCTCTATATTTATTTATGTTTCATGTTTAACAAAGAGAGGCTAGCGGTTCTGCTCCACGTGTGCATGAGTGCTGCATATGTGCACGTGGTAACGTCACACGGGGGTGGTACCTCTTGTGGGTGGCCCCTGCAGTCTTTACAGATGAGTGGTGGGGAGGAGTAATGGTGGAAGACAGAACCAGAGAGATTGTCGATCATCAGCATCTCCCCTTCTAATGTATCCTTGATCAGGAGAGATACGCTGTCCAACCATTGGCTCTCCTGGAACACACACGTACAAACACACACACACACACACACGTATATACACACACACACACGTGCGTACACACAGACATACAGGGACACAGGCCAGCAGACCAGAATTGCACGCAGGCACAGAGGTGTGCACATGCCGACATGCGAGGACAAAGAACACGCAGGGAAATGCAAAGAAAGTCGTCAGGGTTCCGAAGGAATTCTTTTGAGCATGAAAAATACATTTCACCACATAGCAGCCTTGGTTTTTTAGAGATCCCTCCAAAACAACAACACTGTGTCAAAAATTCGACACAGTGGATCACACAACTCTCATTAGTCGCTTAGAACAATGTGCGGGTTTAAAAAAGGCATACCCTTGAAATGGTTCAGGTCATATCTGACAAACAGAACTTTTAAGATCCAAATTGATGATTCGGCGTCGGCCTATGCTCCCTTGTCCTGTGGTGTGCCTCAGGGTTCAATACTAGGACTAATCCTGTTTCCAGTGTACATCCTGCCCATTCAACACATTTAAAAAAATATATAATATATCATATCATCTTTATGCGGATGATACGCAAATCTACGTCCCTTTAAAAAAGAAAAATGACACACGTTTAAAATCACTTTTAAATTGTCTTGACGACATAACAGCATGGTTGGCGGTAAACTTTCTAAACTTAAATGAGAACAAGACGGATATATTTTTATTTGACTCCAAAGTCAAACAGAATGCTCCCCCCAGTGACCTGGACCCCCTGATGCCTTATTTAAAACCAACAGTCACAAATCTTGGATTTAAGTTCGACAAAGATTTTAAATGGGAGCAGCAGGTTGAATCCATTGTACGATGTAATTTTTTTCATCTAAGACTTTTAGCAAAAATTAAATCTGTTTCATCTTTTAACGACTTTGAGCGGGTAATCCATGCTTCTATTTCATCACGTTTGGACGACTGCAACTCCCTCTACGTTGGAATGAACCAGGCCTCAATCGCTCAATTGCAGTTGGTCCAAAATGCTGCTGCTCGCCTTTTAACTGGCACTGTTCAGTGCTAGCCTGCTTCATCCCAAGTGCAGGACTAATAGACTAAAAAACTCCATTGTCCCACACGCCATTAGACTGTACAACTCCTATCTGGGGGGGAGGGGGAGTGGGGTACTAGGATGACAGGGGATGCAAAACAGTGCAATATTTTTTCATAACATGGTCACTACTGCCTAGTTTCTCTTGTTATATTCTTATTTTACTGTTGTATTTTTATTCTCATTGTTGCTTTTAATTTTTATTCTTATTGTAATATTTTTCTATTTTGTTTCCATTTATACCCCCATTATTTACTTTTTAAATTTGATCTCAATTCTGTACAATGCTGATGGAATTTGAATTTTTCTGAGGGAACTCTCCTTAAGGAATCAATAAAGTACTATCTATCTATCTATCTATCTATCTATCTATCTATCTATCTATCTATCTATCTATCTATCTATCTATCTATCTATCTATCTATCTATCTATCTATCTATCTATCTATCTATCTATCTATCTATCTATCTAAAAAAACATGAACAACATTACCCCCATTTTAGAATCCCTTCACTGGCTCCCAGTTCATTTTAGAATTCATTTTAAAATATAGTTGTCTGTTTTAAAATCTCTTAACGGATTAGCGCCACAATAGATGTCAGACCTTTTAAAAAATGTACACCCCCACAAGGTCTCTGAGGTCAGCGGATCAGTTTCTTCTTGTCGTCCCAAAAACCCGTTTAAAATCCAGAGGTGATCGTGCATTTTCTGCTGTGGCTTCAAAACTTTGGAACAATATCCCTCTCGTTATTCGGACGGCTCCCTCATTAATGACTTTTAAATCACATCTTAAAACTTATTTTTACTCTTTGGCTTTTAAACCAGCATGAGAGTTTTGTGATTTTAGTCTATTTTATTTTCTCTGATGTATTTTACTCTTTTATAATTAAATGTTTTATATTTCTGACTCTTCTAGTACGTTTGTCTTAACCTCTGTGCAGCACGTTGTGAAACTTCTATTGTTTTTTCGAAATGTGCTAAATAAATAAAGTGGATTGGATTGGATCCACAACAAACCCTCTAGACAGATTCTGTTCGCTGTTCTTTGGAGAAAACGAGTTCCACACATTACACCCTCATTAGCCACGTAACATCTTTTCCCATCTCAAAGGCGTGAGCACAGAGTGCTGCAATTACATCTGATAGATCACCTCATTGACTTAGTGCGGTACCTTGATGTAACACTTTGAGGTTTCAGCATTTGCTTTGAACCCCGGGCGTAATTAGCTTTAAGACACCGAAGACTCAATCAGTCTTTTTGTTCAAAAACTGCAACTAGGCCGCGTCACACACAAGAGAACTGTCTTTAAGAGATCCCAGCAGGCACAAGACATTGATACATTGTTGATTATACATACAGTCGTGGTCAAAAGTTTACATACACTTGTAAAGAACATAATGTCATGGCTGTCTTGAGTTTCCAATCATTTCTACAACTCTTATTTTTTTGTGATAGAGTGATTGGAGCACATACTTGTTGGTCACAAAAAACATTCATGAAGTTTGGTTCTTTTATGAATTTATTACACATTTATTTAACTTTTTTCTGTCTTGCCTCTGGTGAGGGCGGTCGCATTTTTCTCCGCTCCCTCCTTCCCTGCTTGCTCTCTTTGTTTTTGTCTTGTCTGAACTATTTTGAAGCCTCTTTTCTTGAGCTGTCCTCAAATCTAAACATCAAAATGAATTTGATCAACTGGACTCTCGACGCAATTGACACAGTCTTTTCGACAAGGAAAAGAGGTTCGGGGGAGCCTGGCTGCCCTGATGGAACCATTGCTGCGGGGTACGTGAGAGATTCCTGGAATACTTGGAGAATCATGTGCCTCTCAGTCCTTTCCATCGAGGACGTGGAAGACATCTACCTATTTGGAGCTGTGATCGCAGGGCATTTGCTGATTGGGCTGGGCATTGCTCTGGTGTATCGTCAAATTCGGAAGACGATGGCAGCCACTCAAGGGGCCAACAGGCTGTTCAACGCAATGGAAGGATTGGGTCGTGCTGTGGGATCACAGACTGGAGCGATTGCTGATTTGAATCGCAAGGTAGATTCCATCTTGATGAAGTTATAGAAAGAATAAATTGGAATTGTCAGAGCCAGCATACAGAGCAGGAATGTCATTGTTTTGACTGCTCGAAGAAAAAACAACATCTTAATCTACGATTTGACTCCCTCGAATGGCCTTGAGGAACAGGCTGTTTGAAAACACTCCCCTGAGGACTCCTCAAAGATGGACGCTTTTGACCTTTTCCCTTTTTTTCAAAAGCACCTGGGTCGGACTCTTGAACTCTTGAACTCTTGGGGCCGGCCTCGGCCCATAAAGACAATTCCAACATCTCACCCAAGTTAATTGGGCATACATGCACGCACACACCCCTCCCCAAATCAACGCCTTCACCACTGCTTAATTCCTCCGGGGTTGTGGGGGCTGAGCAGCGCTCAACAGCAGCTGCCGGCCTCCAAAGCCCTGTTGGATGACTCTGTTGCGAGTTGTTGTGATTACATGTACCATGTTTATGTGTGCCATGCTATGTGAGGTTTTTTTCCTCGGACTCAGTCTGGACCATTCCTGAGGGTCCAGCCTCAGACTGATATTTTTTTTACTTCCCCCCTTCCCCAATGTCACCTTTTTCCCACCTTTTTAAGGAGCGCCTAAGTGAGGCTGATCCGTTGGCGGTCCCGTCTTGTCTCCCTGTAACGTATGTCTGCTCTTAGCGGGATTGTGCCGAAAATGTAATTTCAGTTCTTATGTGTCTTGTACATGTAAGAATGGACAAATAAAGCTGATTGATTGATTGATTGATTATGGGTCTACTGACATCACATGGACAAAGATAAGACCTTCTGGAGGAAAGTTCTGTGGTCAGATGAAACAAAAAATTGAGCTGTTTGGCCACAATACCCAGCAATATGTTTGGAGGAGAAGAGGTGAGGCCTTTAATCCCAGGAACACCATTCCTACCGTCAAGCATGGTGGTGGTAGCATTATGCTCTGGGCCTGTTTTGCTGCCAATGGAACTGGTGCTTTACAGAGAGTAAATGGGACAATGAAAAAGGTGGATTACCTCCAAATTCTTCAGGACAACCTAAAATCATCAGCCCAGAGGTTGGGTCTTGGGCGCAGTTGGGTGTTCCATTGATTGATTGATTGATTGGAACTTTTATTAGTAGATTGCACAGTACAGTACATATTCTGTACAATTGACCACTAAATGGTAACACCCGGATACGTTTTTCAACTTGTTTAAGTCGGGGTCCACGTTAATCAATTCATGGTAAAACAGGATAATGACCCCAAACACACGTCAAAAGTGGTAAAGGAATGGCTAAATCAGGCCAGAATTAAGGTTTTAGAACAGCCTTCCCAAAGTCCTGACTTAAACATGTGGACAATGCTGAAGAAACAAGTCTGAACTGCACCAATTTTGTCAAGATGAGTGGTCAAAAATTAAACTAGAAGCTTGCCAGAAGCTTGTGGATGGCTACCAAAAGCGCCTTATTGCAGTGAAACTTGCCAAGGGACATGTAACCAAATATTAACATTGCTGTATGTATACTTTTGACCCAGCAGATTTGGTCACATTTTCAGTAGACCCATAATAAATTCATAAAAGAACCAAACTTCATGAATGTTTTTGTGACCAACAAGTATGTGCTCCAATCACTCTATCACAAAAAAAAAGGGTTGTAGAAATGATTGGAAACTCAAGACAGTCATGACATTATGTTCTTTACAAGTGTATGTAAACTTTTGACCACGACTGTACATGTCCCTTAAAGGCCTACTGAAACCCACTACTACCGACCACGCAGTCTGATAGTTTATATATCAATGATGAAATCTTAACATTGCAACACATGCCAATACGGCCGGGTTAACTTATAAAGTGCAATTTTAAATTTCCCGCCACACTTCCGGTTGAAAACGTTTTTTTATGCTGACGTATGCGCGTGACGTCAAGGGTTGGTACGGAAGTATACGGACCCATTGAATCCTATACAAAAAACTCTGTTTTCATCTCAAAATTCCACAGTATTCTAGACATCTGTGTTGGTGAATCTTTTGCAATTTGTTTAATGAACGATGGAGACTGCAAAGAAGAAAGTTGTAGGTGGGATCGGTGTATTAGCGGCGGAATACAGCAACACAACCAGGAAGACTGAGAGATGGATAGCAGACGCGCTAGCCGCCAAACTCACCTTAACTTCCTCCGTCTCCGGGCCGCCAACCGCATCTGTGATCGGGTGAAGTCCTTCGTCGCACCGTCGATCGCTGGAACGCAGGTGAGCACGGGTGTTGATGAGCAGATGAGGGCTGGCTGGCGTAGGTGGAGAGCTAATGTTTTTAGCATAGCTCTGTGAGGTCCGATTGCTAAGTTAGCTTCAATGGCGTCATTAGCAACAGCATTGTTAAGCTTCGCCAGGCTGGAAAGCATTAACCGTGTAGTTACCTGTCCATGGTTTAATAGTATTGTTGATTTTCTATCTATCCTTCCAGTCAGGGGTTTATTTCGTTTGTTTCTATATGCAGTTAAGCATGATGCTATCACGTTAGCTCGTAGCTAAAGTGTTTCACCGATGTATTGTCGTAGGGATAAAAGTCACTGTGAATGTCCATTTTGCGTTCTCGACTCTCATTTTCAAGAGGATATAGTATCCTAGGTGTTTTAAAATACAAATCCGTGATCCACAATAGAAAAAGGAGAAAGTGTGGAATCCAATGAGCCAGCTTGTACCTTAGTTACGGTCAGAGCGAAAAAAGATATGTCTTGCACTGCATTCTAGTCTTTCACTCTAACGTTCCTCATCCACAAATATTTCATCCTCGCTCAAATTAATGGGGTAATCGTCGCTTTCTCGGTCCGAATCTCTCTCGCTCCATTGTAAACAATGGGGAATTGTGAGAAGTCCTTCCTCCGGTGACGTCACGCTACTTCCGGTACAGGCAAGGCTTTTTTTTATCAGCGATCAAAAGTTGCGAATTTTATTGTCGATGTTCTCTACTAAATTCTTTCAGCAAAAATATGGCAATATCGCAAAATGATCAAGTATGACACATAGAATGGATCTGCTATCCCCGTTTAAATAAAAAAAATTCATTTCAGTAGGCCTTTAAAACTGACTTTGAGATATCGTTGCAAAATAGTTGTATTTGTCAATTGAGACAACGTTGATGTCTAACGTTGCATCCACGTTGTTGGTTGGGAAATGACCATCTTTCAGTGGTCAAATCAACTTAACAACCTGACATTGAATAAACATTGTCAAAAAGCATGTTTTTTCAACGTTGTATTTGTGTTGTAGGATATTGGTTGGGAAATGACCAAAATTCAAAGGTCAAATCAACGTCAGAACCCAACATTGATTAAACGTTGTCAAAACGTATGTTGTTTCAGCGTTAGGTTTGAGTTGCTCAACGTCAGGACCTAATTCAACAAGTTCTCAACGTTGTTTTAATGTCTTGTGCCTGCTGGGATATTCACTGTTCCAGCATGATGCCTACATCTCCTAAAGCATAACATCCAGAAGTGTAACTCTGTTTATGTCCATGCATCTTTTTTTGGTCAAAAGCGGTACCTCAACTCATGAGCTCAGTTGATTCCGTCAACAGAGTTTGTAACTGAATGAATGATGGGTTCTACATGTAAAGCGACTTTGGGTACTTAGAAAAGCGCTATATAAATCCCAGGTATTATTATTATTATTATTATTATTATTAAAACCCTCGCATCTCAAATTAGACATTAAACTTTAATCAATTTAACCTGTGCTCCCACCACAATTTTGACATGAAACATGCCTCTTACAAAGAAAACCTAACATTTAGATACAAACTATGGTCTGAAAAATAGTACTATTTAATGTACTACACACAACTACATTAGTTGTATGAAATAATGTATTTTTTGTCAATATGCATCATGAAAATAATAATGCTAAAAAAAAATGGATCGGCGCTGATAGTCCAACTCATAATGACTGGTATAGTATATTTGGAGATGATACTAATGAGTCATATCTTGAAATATGACATATGACACAATCAAGTATAAGCCACTGTGACTGTTATTGTGTTATAATTAATGGCTGTGATGCATATATTATAAGTGATAACAATAAGGATACTTATTGTTTCTGGTATTGTAATTCATTTTGTTTGTTATTGTTGGATGCTTTTAATCAATATTACAGATATTATCAATAATAGTGTTTCTGGTAATAATTTTTGGTTTTACTTTTTTGGTATTCTATTTAACTATTATATTTGTATGTCTTCTCAATTGCTTTTTACATTTTAATCTTAAATATTGTAACATTGAAATTCCTTTTATTAGAATGATTAACATTATAAGTGATTTTTTTGTAAATAAAATAAAATAATTTACTATTTATTAAAATATTTAATAGAAATTATAATTTTGCATTTACACTTGGGACCGTACTTTTGTAAGTGTCTCCTACAGGCTGCTTCACTGTCGTGTAACACTCAGAACTGTCATTGTTGTTGTTTATGTTGCAGACGGATGTCTTTGAGGGACGGATCGCAAGTTGACAAGATGGGTTTGCGTACCAAAAATAGTCATATATATATATATATTTTTTTTTAATCATCCAGTTTGTTGAGTCAAGATGAGACAGACCGAGCTGAAACACCTCAAACACAGCATCGGCAGCTTTTTCATAATATCATGGATAAATGTTCGTCCCTTGGACGTTTTTGTCTGGGGCTTGAGTGACGCGGACTCGGGCTGACTACATGGGTCCGCTAACCGATTGGACACGTTTTTAATGGTTTGATTCTTTGACCCGGTCGTCCGTTCCTTCTCTTTCGCACTAACGTTCTCAGTTCCGGTGGTTGGAGGGCAGTCCTGTGTCGATCTTTGGCTGTGGACAATTACGACTTCAACCGGCGGCAGGGACGCTCGTAACTCAAATTATGCTCGCAAACTGAAGCATGACAAAAAGCCAGCTCGTATCTAAAAATAATTGGGGTACCACTGTATTACCACTGTATTACACTCGTGGTTCAGCACACTGATGCGGACCAATATTTAAAAATATATACTTTCACAGTGGTGTGCCATCAGGGCCTAACATAATCAGAAATCATGATCATAATTAAATCTAAAATTATTTTTCTATTTACTTTCCCTAAATATCTAAAAGTATTATGCTCGTTCCAGTGCTGTTGTTTTTAGTTTTAGTTTGTATCCAATCAGAATTCAGCTAGCTTATGTTGCCATGCTGTACAAAATCTGCCTGGGGCCTTCAGAATCAACAATGCGGGCGTCCGTGCACTGTAAGTGAACGGGGACATACAGTTGATAGACAGCTTGCAATAACCACTCAGATCATGAGTTGTTGTCAGTACGGCCTTCTAGATGGCCTAAGGTGACATTTACGCGTCCTGTCATTGGATACTCATTGGGACCGTTAGCGAATGAATTTGAGAACACATACAGTTGATAGACAGTTGCGATAGCCAATCAGATCACTAGCCGTTGACAGTAGCCTATCTAAGTAGCCTGATGTTAACGAGACTGTGATTGGATACTCACTTGTCATTGCAAAGTGAGTATCCATTCACAGGTTTCCATTCAGCAGGAAGCGGGAAGTGTTGCGCCGTAGCCGGACCGGGTTAGCAGAGAAGGAGAACAAAACGTTGATTAGGTGGCAAATATATATTTTCAAGGCCATTTTCAAGAAGGATATTTAAAGGGAAACTACATCTTGTGGGACGATGTCGGCCAACCCTGGAAGCTAGCTCAGCTGTTTGGCGATCAAATGGGGAAACGCCCGGTGTTTCCACTCAAATAAGCCGACGACGAGGGGTACCACTGGCTTATACGGCGTCCAAAAGGTTCTATAAATTGTGAGTTCAAATATTGTATTTTTTTTACTTTTAATATGTTTTTTGCAATTTTAATTTTGACGGTACCGCATAAGATATGGTTTAATTGCTGATGCGTTTGAATTGTTTTTAAATGCGCCAGAAAATAACCTGTTTTGTACACTGTTGATGTGATTCAATACATAGGGCGTGAATGTGTTTCTGTATAGTATTTCTCCAGCAATGGTCATGTGGGTACATAAATTATGGTATTTTGAGAGGTATGGGGCGGCGTGGCGAAGTTGGTAGAGTGGCCGTGCCAGCAATCGGGGGGTTGCTGGTTACTGGGGTTCAATCCCCACCTTCTACCATCCTAGTCACGTCCGTTGTGTCCTTGGGCAAGACACTTCACCCTTGCTCCTGATGGCTGCTGGTTAGCGCCTTGCATGGCAGCTCCCGCCATCAGTGTCTGAATGTGTGTGTGAATGGGTGAATGTGGAAATAGTGTCAAAGCGCGTTGAGTACCTTGAAGGTAGAAAAGCGCTATACAAGTATAACCCATTTATCATTTATTTATTTAATCATTGAAGGCCTAGGTAGGAAATGCACTGTAGTTTCTTTTGCTTAGTGTTGACAATGATTTTTTTGTTGCAAGACATAAGGGTTGCCAAGCTATTATGAAATATAAATGATATTATGACATTTGATGACATAACATTTATTGATTAAAATTGCAATTTTATTCACTATAATTTACTATTTTTACTATTTTGTCTTGCCCTAACAATACACGTGTATTCTCATTTTAATACAACCCTTTTTCTTTTTTCCTACAATGTCTTTCTTCCTCATAATTTTAACATGTTTCTCTTTTTAGTGTACTCTACTACTCCCTCACAGTGCTTTCCCAATAGTATACTGTACATGAACTGCCAAACAATGCCTCAATTTGGCAGCAACGTGCACACACAGCAGAAACAGTTACAAGATACTCTGTAGTGTGTTGGTGGCTGTATATATGTTTGATTGACTGTGGTGGCCTATTGGCTGGCTTCCATTAATAACTGTATTAGTGGACAACAATAGGGTCCGTCTGCTGGGAGTTGAGGTTGGGATAAAGAGAGAGAGCTGAAATTAATTACAACCTCTATCTGACGGTCACTGGCTGAGCTTTTGTCTCTGCTCTCCTATTTCCTTTACTCTTTCTAACACAGTGTGTGTGTGTGTGTTCTTGTATTTCTATCCTTCTTGAGACATCAACAAGGAAACGTACCTTCCATATGAACAAGTTAGGACCGAAATCATGGTCCCAATACGGAAAACCATTGCATCTAATAGAGAGCCAAATACCAGAGTCCGTGAACATTGCTCCAAAGTCAGGATTTTTTGTTGATTTAATTTGCATACAAAAGTAAACATTGACAGGTGCAAAGGCAGCAATATATGATAAAACAAGACGGCGCGCCCCTATACAACTGATTTTACGACTTCCAGTGCTGACGTAAGACAACCCGCGTCCCATATCTGACCATAGGATGAACAAATACACGACGGTACTAAGACCATAGTGGCCATTGACAGTTAGCTTCTACAGCTGGGTTGCCCAAAGTGCGGCACGGGGGCCATCTGTGGTCCGTGACTCGTTTGTCATCGGCCTTAAGCACATTACAAAAAAAATAACATTTGCACCCCTGGTGGTGACATCTATCAAAATTATTGTGGTCCCAAAAAGGAGGGATTTTTCGAATTGACTGTGTGTCGCTTTTAAAAGTGCTCCCCCTCTGGTCAACATATGAAATAACAAGTTTCGGTAAAAATTTTAAGTGCTCCCTCTCTGGTCAACATATGTAATAACAAGTGTGTGTAAGAAATTGAAATGCGCCCCTTTTGGCCAAAATTTATTAAAACAATTTAATAAATATTTATATAGAGACATACTGTAATAACTTGAAGTAAATAATGAAGATTGAAAACCAATTACAAACAAAAAATAAAAAAGAACTGAAAGTAATGTTTTTTTCACAATGTGTCAACTTTTTTCTCATAAAATTGGGAACAATTTCTCATATTCTTTCTGTTTCTGTAATATTGCCATATTTTCTCGTAAAATTATCACTTTTTTATGTAAAATTATTACTTTCTAAAGCAAAATGGTGACATTTGTCAGATAAAATTCTGACTTGTACCACAATATTGCCAATGTTTGAGTTGTTCGCGTAAAATAGTGACTTTTAAAAAAAATAAAATGATGACTTTTGTCATAATTTTGCCAAGCAAAATTCAGATTATTATAATATTGCCAAAATTTTCAAGTTTACTAAAAGCTTACCTTTTCTATATCTGCATAGTATGTATATGTTATTAATATTGTAAATACAAATCTTTATATATCTAGAAAAGGTGATCCTAAAGAGGTAGGCATTTTTTGGAGGTCTCAAGAAGGTAAGAAATACAAGAATGTGTGTGTGTGTGTGTGTATGTGTGTATGTGTGTGTGTGTGTATAGCTCCTGTGCTATCTATAACAAGTGTTTCACCGCAGTCATAACTTCACAGAGTATCCGCACAGTGGAGAAGATTGCCTGGAGAACTCAATAGATTAGACCAATCAATCTAATCTCGTAAAGGAGCGGGATTGGGAAGGATTACAGGTATGTAATCTCACCAATGCTTTCTATTAAACCCCAAGATGAGGCGACCTCTTAAGGTGTGCTTCAGAAAGTCATGAAGGTAAGAGGCATCATTGGTGTCGTAAACAATATCAGCACTAGAGGTGGGAATCTTTGGGCACCTCACAATCCGATTACGGTTCAGGAGCTACAATTGGATTAAAAATTGATTATTGATGCATCTTTCATTTACCGTATTTTTTGGACCATAGGGCGCACTGGAATAAAAGGCGCACTGCCGATGAGCGGGTCTATTCAGGTCTTTTTTCATACAAAAGGCGCATTAAAGGCCTACTGAAACCCACTACTACCGACCACGCAGTCTGATAGTTTATATATCAATGATGAAATCTTAACATTGCAACACATGCCAATACGGCCGGGTTAACTTATAAAGTGCAATTTTAAATTTCCCGCTAAACTTCCGGTTGAAAACGTCTATGTATGATGACGTACGTATGTGCGTGACGTCAAGGGTTGGTACGGAAGTATTCGGACCCATTGTATCCAATACAAAAAGCTCTGTTTTCATCTCAAAATTCCACAGTATTCTGGACATCTGTGTTGGTGAATCTTTTGCAATTTGTTTAATGAACAATGAAGACTGCAAAAAAGAAAGCTGTAGGTGGGATCGGTGTATTAGCGGCGGCCTACAGCAACACAACCAGGAGGACTTTGAGATGGATAGCAGACGCGCTAGCCGCCGACCTCACCTTGACTTCCTCCGTCTCCGGGCCGCTGACCGCATCTATGATCGTCGCTCCGTCGATCGCTGGAACGCAGGTGAGCACGGGTGTTGATGAGCAGATGAGGGCTAGCGCAGGTGGATAGCTAATGTTTTTAGCATAGCTCCGTGAGGTCCCGTTGCTAAGTTAGCTTCAATGGCGTCGTTAGCAACAGCATTGTTAAGCTTCACCAGGCTGGAAAGCATTAACCGTGTATTTACAGGGCCATGGTTTAATAGTATTGTTGATTTTCTGTCTATCCTTCCAGTCAGGGGTTTATTTATTTTGTTTCTATCTGCATTTAAGCCCGATGTGCTATCACGTTAGCTCCGTAGCTAAAGAGCTTCGCCGATGTATTGTCGTGGAGATAAAAGTCACTGTGAATGTCCATTTCGCGTTCTCGACTCTCATTTTCAAGAGGATATAGTATCCGAGGTGGTTTGAAATACAAATCCGTGATCCACAATAGAAAAAGGAGAGAGTGTGGAATCCAATGAGCCAGCTTGTACCTAAGTTACGGTCAGAGCGAAAAAAGATACGTCCTGCACTGCACTCTAGTCCTTCACTCTTACGTTCCTCATCCACAAATCTTTCATCCTCGCTCAAATTAATGGGGTAATCGTCGCTTTCTCGGTCCGAATCACTCTCGCTGCATTGTAAACAATGGGGAAATGTGAGGAGCCTTTCAACCTGTGACGTCACGCTACTTCCGGTACAGACAAGGCTTTTTTATCAGCGATAAAAATATATATTGTCGATGTTCTCTACTAAATCCTTTCAGTAAAAATATGGCAATATCGCGAAATGATCAAGTATGACACATAAAATGGATCTGCTATCCCCGTTTAAATAAAAACATTTCATTTCAGTAGGCCTTTAATGGGGTAATATTAGGAATTTTTTTCTCAATTTAAAACATTTCCTTGTGGTCTACATAACATGTAATGGTGGTTCTTTGGTCAAAATGTTGCATAGATTATGTTTTGCAGATCATCTTCAAGTCGCTTTCTGAGCGTCTCTTCAGGATGCGCCGTTTTGTGGGCGGTCTTATTTACGTGGCTCACCTTTTCTCCGTCATCTTTGTTGTAGCATGCAAGGACGGGAGTGGAAGAAGTGTCAAAAGATGGAGCTAACTGTTTTAATGACATTCAGACTTTACTTCAATCAACAACGGAGCAGCATCTCCTCATCCGTGGCTCACTGGTGCAACATCAACGCCGGAAATTTGTCTCGTGAAAAACCGTCTGACTGGAACTCTTTAATAACGAAAGTTCCGTTGGGGAATTATGTAAACCCACTACAGTTTTTAGCGCTTTAAGAGCCAGTCTACTGACAGATATAAGTAATAAATTCACACTACTTTATATTAGAAATGGCAACAGCGGAAGATGAATGCCACATAAGAAGGTACAGAAAAACTACGGTGTCTTCACGGACTACAATGGTCGACGCGTGCAAATTTTCAGGACTTATGCAGATCCCAAATACAGATCAGCAGGTACCAGAAGTTAAGAAAAGTTGGTTTTGCATAATATTGCGAAACAAAACGCCAAATAATATCTGCTAATGGGTGCCATCAGTGTGTGAATGTGTGTGTGAATGGGTGAATGTGGAAATACTGTCAAAGCGCTTTGAGTACCTTGAAGGTAGAAAAGTGCTATACAAGTATAACCCATTTATCATTTATTATTATTTTGCGGTCCTTATACACACACCATAATAATACTCATATGTTTAATGCGCCGACAAGCCATCAAGCTGTGTGGCTTCATAGTTTACCGAAGTAATAGTAAAACATTTTAATATATTTTTGAGCACCGTGTGTATTGTTCTATATACTCAATGGAACATTTTACATTTTGTTGTTGTTTACTGGCGTATCTCTTATGTGTGACTGCCATTTACTGGTCACACTTATCATCACACCATGTACCAAAGATAATAGCTTTGAGGTGGGTAAGCACAACCAGAATGATGCCGTACATTAGGGTTATAGGGCGCACGGTCCATTTTTTTAGAAAATTTAAGGATTTTAAGTGCGCCTTATGGTCCGGGAAAATACGGTATATACATTTATGCAGTTTTACATTTATTTTCGTTTCACTAAATAAGTGTTTATCATTTGCAATTCTAAAAAATTGTGCATTTGTTATAGGAAACAGTTAAATTAATTCCTATATTTATTAAATGAATGGAAATGTGCGCAAAACTGGGACATAAGTGCCCGATAATAAAGGAGCTGGTCGGATCTTTCGCTGAGGTGGCTCACTGCAAATTTTAGAACTGTCTGCATTATTTTATTCACATTAAATACATCGATTATCAACATTTACTAACCGATTTCTAATCGTCCATGTCCGAATTGCGATGCATATAAAAATCCATTATTTCCTCCACCTCTAGGCAGCACCCCGCAGAGATAAGAGTGAATGTTGCACTTTTATCAGAACTGAATGACGTACATCTCATAATTATACCGTATCGCAGTCTGAAACACAACATTTATGAAGATAAACAAGTATCATACATCATTATAGTTGCATATTAATTACATATAAGAAGTATCCAAGGCAGAAGCCTATCAGAAAGTATCCAGTAACAAACGTGTCCGCTTCATTGAATTGACTGTGTCATGATTTTGACTTCATGAATTATTGTGGCCCCCAGGTGTCGACGTAAAACCAATTACCACTCCACTTCAAATTAAAGTCAGCATAATTCTATCCTAGACAGTTAATAATAAACAGGTTAGTTTTTTCATACCTACCAAGACTTTTCTAACATTACACACGAGAATTAAAAGTATGTAGGATTCGTGCTGATATCAGCCAATACTCAAGGCTCCAATATTAGTATTATATCAAAAGTGTACTGTATTTTCTGGACTATAAGCCGCTACTTTTTTCCTACGCTTTGAACTCTGCATTTTATTAAACGGTCCAGCTAATTCATGTATTTTTCTTTGCCAACGACCATAATGTTTTGTAGTCAACAAATCATGTATTTAAAACATCGACAGAGAGACTGAAAAGGTGTGTTATTGTTTGTGCTATGGTGCCATCTTTTGGCAGAGTTCGCTCACTACAGGTGCTGCGGGTTGAACGTCAATAGTATTGTATTATTCAGTATTATATTATTGTCAATATAGTATTTCCTTCTGTTTAGTGCCTTGAACCGGAAGGACAAGTTCCGTTCCGTCTACGAGTCGCCTATAGCGTTTCTACTTGTATGGCTTCTTCATTCATCACTCCAAGCAACCTTTGTAAGTTTTACAATATAACCAAAACAAAATGGTAGTAGTGTTTTCCTGCATATTTCTATGTGCTATCGTAATGTAATCAAGCAAGCGTACTTAGCATTAGCTAATATGCTAACACGTTTACAAGTGTCTGTGTTAGTATAAATAACTTACAACGGCATTCTTTTTGTATTGTTTCACTTCCACAAATTCCTCAGTATATTCACCAAATGTCATTGTGGAGTATAGGTCTGTTTAGTTGATTGGAGAGCTAGTTTCGGCAGCTTGTGGGTCCATGACGACGACTTATGTTTTGTTTGATCAGCTGTTTTACTGCTGTGTTAAAAATACTATTTGGAAACAATGAAATAAACGTACAACATCTTTCTGTATAAATAACGAATTTCACAACATATGCAGTATATGTGCGGCTTACAGTTCGGTGTGGCTAATACATGGAAACATATTATTTTTCTTTTAAAATTTATTGGGTGCAGCTTATGTACCGGTGCGCTCTATAGTTGGGAAAATACGGTAAGTTAGTTATAGTTATATCGGAACGCCACAATTTTTTTTCCTTAAAAAAGTCTGGTAAAAAGGTAAATTGTTTTGTATCCGTGGCCCGCCTCATCATTTAATGTGGCCCGCCACTTCATGTCAGTTGGCCCGTCACATCATTTTATGTGGCGCGACTCATCATTTAAGTGGCCCGTCTAGGGCGTATCTCCCACCTCTTGCCCCTCTTGGTATTTCAAGTATTTTTTCTTTTCCTATAGTTAAACAAATCGGAGATGGTCTCGGAATGGATGGTATTCTACAATCCTACTTCATGACTTCAAATCAATTTATCATAAATATTATTTTCAGATCAATCAAAATCAAGTCAACATTTTAAAAGAAAAGCTGAACATTTGTGCAATATTATGATAAAAGTTGGAATTTTACTCAATAACAGTCGCAATTTTACAAGAAAAGCTTAACATTTTGGCAATTCTATGAAAAGAGTCGTAATTTTACTCGACAAAAGTCACAATTGGATAAGAAAACTTAAATATGTTGGCAATATTATAATAATAATCTGAATTTTACTTGGCAAAATTATGACAAAAGTCATAATTTTACTAAAAAAAATTCACTATTTTACAAGAACAACACAAACATTGGCAATATTATGGTACCAGTCAGAATTTTATCTGACAAATATCACCATTTTACTTTAAAAATTTTACGAGAAAATATAACAATCTTACAGAAACAGAAAGAATATAAGAAATTGTTCCCGATTTTATAAAAAAAAGTCGACCCATTGTGAGAAAAACACTGCTTTTATTTTTTTTATTTTTTATTATTTTTTTGTTTGTAATTGGTTTTTAATCTTCATTATTTACTTCAAGTTATTACAGTATGTCTCTAAATACATATTTATTTACATTTTTTAAATTAATTTTGGCCAAAGGGGGCGCATTTCAATATCTTCCACTTACTTGTTATTGCATATGTTGGCCAGAAGGGGGAGCACTTCAAATAAAATAAAAAAACACTTATTTCATATGTTGACCAAAGGGGGAGCACATTTTTAAACTGACACACAGTCAATTTGGAAAATCCCTGCTTTTTGGGACCACCCTAACTATGATAGATTTCACCACCAGGGGTGCAAATGATATCTCTATTTTTTTTTTTTTTATGTGCTTAAGACCGATGACAAACGAGTCACGGACCACAGATGGACCCTGTGCCGCACTTTGGGCAACCCAGCTGTAGAAGCTAACTGTTAATGGCCACTATGGTCTTAGTACCGTAGTGTATTTGTTCATCCTATGGTCACATATAGCAGTGGTCCCCAACCACCGGACCGATTGGTACCGGGCCGCACAAGACATGTAAAAAAATAAAAATTTAAAAATTTAAAAATTTAAAAAATATATAAAAATATATATTTTTTTAATTAAATCAACATAAAAACCACAATATATGGATTATATATCAATATAGATCAATACAGTCTGCAGGGATACAGTCCATAAGCACACATGATTGTATTTCTTTATGAAAAAATAAATAAATAAATAAATAAACCCCCCCCCTGTCCGTGGAACAAATTTTCAAGCAGCTACAAAAAGGTTGGGGACCACTGACATATAGGACACGGGTTGTCTTTAAGCCGTAAAATCAGCTGTCCACCTGGCGGGTTTTTTCAGGGATGAATAGGGAAGTCCTTTTTTAGCTGCCGTCTTGTTTTATCATATACTGCTGCCTTTGCGCCTGTCAATGTTTACTTTTGTATGCACATTAAATCAACAAAAAAATCCTGACTTTGGAGCAATGTTCACAGACTCTCTATTAGACGCAATGGTTTTCCGAATTGGGACCATGATTTATGTCCTGACTTGTTCACCGGTCCTCGCATGGAAGGTACTTTTCCTTGTTGATGTCTCAAGAAGGGTAGAAATACAAGAACTCACAGACACACACACACACACACACACACACACACACACACACACACACACACACACACACACACACACACACACACACACACGCACACACACACACACACACACACACGCACACACACAACCTAAACCCTGCCACTGAAGAAATTGCAGCAGTCTGCCAGATCCCTTACCGCAAATCACTTGAGAGAGCGATAGATAACGAAGGAGAGAGAAGGAGGATTCACTCGGTGCGTTTTCCCTCGTCTGCAATAAGTTCCTTTGTCAGCTATCACTGAGCTAAAAATGGCTCCATGTGAAACGAAGGTGAAAAGCAGCCAATGAGTCATCTTAACGCGTGTTGATATCAGCGTGAGCATCTCGCGCCATTACCGAGCGTCAGGCTGTGCGTAAAAACAAAAGGGAGGGACCAAGAAGTCTAACCCTGCAAAATCCTGACTGTCCCCTTAGGCTCCTAACTCCACCACCTCGCACACCCACAGAAAGACACTCACCTGTGCTGGTGAGTACATCGGCCGGTTGGAGTCGGCGGTGTTGTACGGCGCCCCGTGCGCGCCGGCCCCCATGCGCGTCCTCCCTCCTCCGTCCTTTCTGTTGGCCTCGGCGTCGGCTCCCAGTCCGACCGCGCCTTTGTCCAGCCCTCCGCCACCCCCGCAGCCGGGGGCGCCCATGCAACAGAGGGTGCCCTGGGCCAGCTCCAGCTCAATTTCTGCATCCATCTCCGCCTCCTCTTGGGCCTCCTTGTTGGAGTCGTCCAGGTGCTTCATCAGCACGGCCACCACCACATTGATGAGCACGAACTGGGCGGTGAGCACGAAGGAGACAAAGTACATGGGCGAGATGAACTGAAGGCTGGGATTGCAGGCATAGTCCACGTCTATGCCGTTGTCTGGTGGGCACTCCCGCAACGTGTCCTGGGGTGGAAGACACAATGAAAAGGAAGACAGCTCAGCGGGCGAATATTTTGGGAAAAATGTATCAGGAAGCAACATTGAAAAAGGTGCTATTGTTCAATATTGTGGTTGTACTGCAGATAACTGATGGGTGTTTCAACTATTCATGATATTTATTAAGGTCAACATAGTCGTGGTCAAAAGTTTACATACACTTGTAAAGAACATAATGTCTGTCTTGAGTTTCCAATACTTTCTACAACTCTTATTTTTTTCGTGATAGAGTGATTGGAGCACGTACTTGTTGGTCACAAAAAACATTCATGAATTTTATTTTTTTTAATGAATTTATTATGGGTCTGCTGAAAATGTGACCAAATCTGCAGGGTCAAAAGTATACATACAGCTATGTTAATATTTGGTTACATGTCCCTTGGCAAGTTTCACTGCAATAAGGCACTTTTGGTAGCCATCCACAAGCTTCTGGCAAGCTTCTGGTTGAATTGTTGACCACTCCTCTTGACAAAATTGGTGCAGTTCAGCTAAATGTGTTGGTTTTCTGACATGGACTTGTTTCTTCAGCATTGTCCACACATTTAAGTCAGGACTTCGGGAAGGCCATTCCAAAACCATAATTCTAGCCTGATTTAGCCATTCCTTTACCACTTTTGACGTGTGTTTGGGGTCATTGTCCTGCTGGAACACCAAACCGCGCCCAAAACCCAACCTCCGGGCTGATGATTTTAGGTTGTCCCGAAGAATTTGGAGGTAATCCTCCTTTTTCATTGTCACCATTTAAAGCACCAGTTCCATTGGCAGCGAAACAGGCCCAGAGCATAATACCACCACCACCATGCTTGACGGTAGGAATGGTGTTCCTGGGATCAAATGTTGTGTTTTAGTGTGTTCCTGCCTTCTTTTTTGTCTGCACCTGTGTTTTTAGTGATTCGTCCTCGGCGAGGGGCGGACCTTGAGGCACACCTGCTCGCAATTAGCCTGCCAGTATTTAGGCTCGTCACCTACAGCTTGACCTTGCTGGTTATTGTGTCCTGAACTCCACTCGCGCATGCACCTGATTTCATCACCAGACCTGGTACGTTGTCGCTACTTAGTCCTGAATTCCCTAACCTCTTCTGTGTTTATTTCCTAGCCCCCCTGAGGTAAAAGGGATTCTTTTGTTGGACTCTGGCCTTTTCTCCTGCTGACCTCTAAGGAACCTATTTTGTCCAGGTTACATGGTGTGCGCTTTTGCCCCAACGCCCTTGGTTATCCCTTTTTGTCTAAATCAATTTTTTTCATTTTTGTAATTCCATCTTGTCTCCCGTCTCTGCATCCTGGGGTCACCCCCCCTCAACCAAGACCTTAACATTAAAGGCCTCACCTTTTCTCCTCCAAACATATTGCTGGGTGTTGTGGCCAAACAGCTCAATTTTTGTTTCATCTGACATCACATGGACAAAGATAGGACCTTCTGGAGGAAAGTTACGTGGTCAGATGAAACAAAAATTGAGCTGTTATGTAAACTTTTGATCGCAACTGTATTACAAACAACTGTCTGTGTGACACAGGGTAGCTGAACTTGTAAACTATATTACTTTTTTTTTAAGTCCCATCTTAAAACTCATTTGTATACTCTAGCCTTTAAATAGACCCCCTTTTTAGACCAGTTGATCTGCCGTTTCTTTTCTTTTCTCCTCTGCTCCCCTCTCCCTTGTGGAGGGGGAGTTACACAGGTCCGGTGGCCATGGATGAAGTGCTGGCTGTCCAGAGTCGGGACCCGGGGTGGACCACTAGCCTGTGCATCGGTTGGGGACATCTCTGCGCTGCTGACCCATCTCCGCTCGGGACGGTTTCCTGCTGGCCCCACTATGGACTGGACTTTCGCTGATATGTTGGATCCACTGTGGACTGGACTTTCACAATATTATGTCAGACCCACTCGACATCCATTGCTTTCGGTCTCCCCTAGAGTGGGGGGGGGGGGGGGGGGTACCCACATATGCGGTCCTCTCCAAGGTTTCTCATAGTCATTCACATCGACGTCCCACTGGGGTGAGTTTTTCCTTGCCCGTATGTGGGCTCTGTACCGAGGATGTCGTTGTGGCTTGTGCAGCCTTTTCAGACACTTGTGATTTAGGGCTATATAAATAAACATTGATTGATTGATTGATTGACTTTTCATAACACGTTTCAAATTTAATATTTTTCAAGCAATGATTAACGACTTAGGGGCGATTCTCCCATGGGCTTAAGAGAAAAGAGATGCAGAACTGCGCGGCATTCTCCCCCTCAGACTAAGTCGCTGCACACCTTCATCCAAGATGCACGACTTTGGGAGGAGTGACCCTTAAATATGGACGTTCCCTGGCAAATATTCCAACCATCACCTGACGCTGATGAGGCTCCACGCTTCTTAAGCCAGCGCAACCTGCGTTCCAGGGCCAGAATGTACCCCCTGTACGGTACAGTAAGCCTACACGTCTCTAGCTCTCTCCCTATGTGAATTCGCTCGCTCTGTGTTTCTCCTCATCGTCTTGTGTCCTGTGTCGTCATCCCGCAGCGTTCCTCCGTTTCCTGGTTTCGAGCTGTGTGTCTTGTTTCCCCGAATTCCCTCTGGTTCCCTGGCTGCCTTCCTGGATCTCGACCTCTCGCCTGGACACGGACCTTGACGCCTCGCTCCTGCCCCTGACCTCTTGCTTGCCCACGGACCTCAGAGACTGCCTTGCCCTCCCTGACTTCCGCATCTCGCTCAACACGCGCCTTCAACAACTCCTGGTAACACTCCTGCCCCTGACCTCTTGCTTGCCCATGGACCTCAGAGACTGCCTTGCCCTCCCTGACTTCTGCATCTCGCTCAACACGCGCCTTCAACAACACATAGTCACACCATACGTATCTTGATTTATTACGCCTCGAGCTAAACGACGTCCCTGCCTCTGTGCCGTCTTATTCTTCCCCTGTATCATAACACACATTTTGGTCTTCTGCGTATTCTTCCATTAAGTAAAAGGAGACCTATTATGCAAAATCAATTTTTCTTACTAATTGGTACCTGTTTTTGTGTATTTGAGATTTGCATAAGTCCCAACAATTTTAAATCAAACCGTGATATTTATAAAACAATCTTGCCTTCCTTCATACTTCCGCTAAACCCTATGTGTCAAAGTCAAGGCCCGCGGGCCAGATCCGGCCCCCGAATGAATTATCTATGGCCCCCGGGATGATATTTGATTAGTATTGGAACCGGCCCGTAGGCCACAGCCTACTTTATCAGTGTTGGCATTGGAATTTTCAAAATGGGGTCCCAGGGACCCAATCAAGTCATAAAAATGGGGTCCCACAGTCAATTTTTTGGGGTCCCACTTTTTTGTAACCGTTTTGAAAACAAATGATAAATGTATGCATTATCCTGTTATATCTCACATTCTATATTGTGTTTTGGAAAAAGGTTGTCATAAATGTTACTTGATTCATTAAAAAAACAAAACAAAAACAAAAACATGCATATGTAAATTAATTCAGTTATAAACATTAATTTCTTTAATAAACTTTACCGCTGCTTGTATTTTTTCTTATATCTTAGAATGTGTTTGTTCTATTTTTGGCCAATGTAAGACAAAGAAAGCAATCTGAAGTTGTCTTTATTTTTTAGTTTTAATGCCATGATTTTAATAGTCTGGCCCGCGTGTGCACAGATTTTCCTCCATGCGGCCCCTGAGCTAAAATGACACCCCTGCTAAACTATCCGTTTCGAATTTTACCCATTAGGGACATTTTTCCGTCGTTGACATCAGTGGATATGACCAAAGAAGGGAAAGATTTACCCAAAGAGTCTGACGCTGTAGTCAAAGAGCTCCTTCTTTTTCTATATTCTCTTGCTGTAGGCTAGACTGGCTCCTACATGCGCAAGCATCGTCCACGGTTGCCATTTAAAATACAAATTAGCGTATAGTTTGAACTTAATCTGTTAGTAGATTCGCTATGGAAGCACTAAAAACTACAACGAAGATGCATAATTTTATTACATGTCATGCAGACACAAGGAGTGTTTTAAATGTAAAAAAAAAAAATCAGAATATGACCCCTTTAAGTAATTTTGTTCTTACGTGCCACGGGATTGGAATATGTCCAGTACCCTGGGTAATGCACATCAGTGTCTCGTGAGTCCAACCACAGCGGAAGGGTACCACATGTATGTCAGCCATTTTTGGATATCCTGATGCTAACTACTTAAATGCATATGGACCGTGATCATTAAACTATAAGACTATTTAATACAACATACATAGATAATTTAGTGTCCACCGTTTTTTTTTGGACAGTTATTGTCACATAAATTCTAGCAATCCCCTTTGAGCGTCATAGCTTCATAAACATTTGAACCAAACAGAGCTCTTATCACAAATAACATTTGTAAGGTTATAATTGTCACGACTTGGTCCTTGGGTTTTATTTTTCCGGACGGCAACGGAAAGTTGGCGCGTGCAAGGCGTGTATGTGAGTACATCTTTTATTTTAACACTAACAAACTACAAAAAAAGGAAGCAAACAAAAGGCGCGCACAATGGCGGAAGTACTAAACTTGGCTATAAACACAAAACTTGCACAAAGGCAGAAACTATGAACAATGAAACAAAAACACTAACTGTGGCATTAATAAAGAAAAACTTACTTGGCATGAGAACAAGCATGAAAAAGAGCAGCATGGATCATCAGCATGAGGGTGAACAGAGTGGCAGGAGTGTGAATGTGATGTCACCAGGCAGACTAACATAAAACAATGGACTTAAATAACACAGACATGATTAACAACAGGTGCGTGACTCAAAACGTGAAACAGGTGCGTGACATGACAGGTGAAAACTAATGGGTGACCATGGAAACCAAACGAAACAAGGAAGTGAAACCAGGAACTAAAAAAAGAGTCAAAAAACCAAGCAAAAATATGGCCAAACAAAAACATGATTAACATAGACATGACAATAATAACAAGTGAAACAAATGTCCATCTATGGATTAATATTCATATCCAACCATGAAGAAGAAGCTGTTGTAGCGTGCATACACACACTACATCACCATGGCGACACACACGTTCACGTGACAAGGACTGCCTCGAAAAATATCACTTTTTGAAATAGAAAGTGTTATCTCTTTTATGGATTTTTTTATGGACTTCAATGACATTAATACTCCTTGATTATGCTCCACAACGGAAAAAAAGGCGTCATGGCAAAGTCCGTCTCATTTGTAATGAGCCCGTCTTTATTCCAGAGTTAAGCACTTTTACCTAATTTATGCGGGATTGGTGTGTCCGCAGGCTGGATGGAAGAATACGACAACCAATGTGACATCGTGTTTTCTCGAGGAGGTACAAATATCTCACCCGAACTGCAAGCCCTCTGAGCTGAAGCTGGTCTCTTTTGTTCTCTTTTTAAATCTAATTTGGCCTGATATTTTTTCGGTTTGACTTATGTAACCCAACTGCATTTGCTCCTGAATTGAATCAATTAATTCATATTATGTTCTACATATGGTGAATGTTTTTAAATTCAAATTGGAGAAAGCGAACCACCACGTTTAAATAAATAATGGTTGAACCCATAATACATTAAGGAGCCTTAGTTGGACATTCGCATATGGACTGGGTAAACTCTCTCACAAGAAGAGGCAATAAAATCACACTTGGGAATGCAAAAGTGATAGCTCTATCCTGGAGGAGAGACTCCTTGTCTATGTTCATGTCAACATTTAAGTTAAAACATATAGAGGTTGTTTTCCGGTCACTTACACATGAACATCTCCTTACATGGTCAGGTTGTACTCTCCTGAATTAACACACACCCAGACAGAGAAAGAAGGAATATAAGACGGTGGTTCGGCTCCTCCAAGTTAGGAGTGCCTCATTTTCTTGACCTGACCTCCTCCCGTATAATGACGCTCGCTTGTAATAAAGACGTCTCTTTTGATCCAGCCGCACTGCCGTGTCACCCTTCTGTCTGGACGAGGGTGACAAGACCAGAAATACACATCACTCCCTTCACACTGCTCGGTGAACCAATCAGGGTCCACAGATAGAGAGTCAAGCGCTGGTTGTCCACCGCAACTCCCATCTTAAAACTCATTTGTATACGCTAGCCTTTAAATAGAGCCCCTTTTAAAGCCAGTTGATCTGCCGTCTCTTTTTTGCTCTGCCCCCCTGTCCTGCGTGGAGAGGTTATTAGGTGACCACAGATGAGGCGCTAGCTGTTAAAATTCAGGACCCGGTGTGGACCACTCATCTGTGCATCAGTTGGGGACGGCTCTGAGCTGCTGACTTGTCTCCACTCAGGATGATCCCCTGCTGACCCCACTATAGACTGCACTCTCACACTATTAACCAGATCCACTCGACGTCCATTGCACCGGTCGCCCGGTGGGAGGTGGGTGAGGGGTGCGAGGGTCCCCACATCTACGGTCTTCTCCAAGGTTTCTCATTGTATCCCACTGGGTTGAGTTTTTTCTTGCCGAGGATGTCGTTGTGGCTTGTGCAGCCCTTTGAGACACTTGTGATTAAGGGCTATATATAAATACACTTTGATTGATTGATTGATTGATTGAACTCTTAATGCGTCAGGTTTACCAACTTCCTCTAGAAAAGGTGGACCAGGTTGCCATCCTTTACACTCACCGTGCCTAAAACTACATTATTGGTAAGACCACAACACCAATGTGCCTTGATACGCCCCTTCACACTGCCCGGGGATTGAATCACAGTCCACAGTGTCAGAATAATTGTATCTAAGTTATCACAAAACTTTGTGTTTCAATGAGCTCCCGGCGAGAAGACAAAAGCTGTCTTTGAACCTACCAAGAAGAAGGCTTGTAAAACTCCACTGTGTAGGATGGGAAGCAACATGAAGGTGTTCTGTTTCTTTGATGTATTGTAATCAACAGAAATATATTGTTTTGACCCGAGAACTGCAAAGCGGAGAGGAAGCAGGACTAGAGATGATACTCGAAACCGGTTTTCCCGGTTGTTCGATAAGAAAAGAACCGAGTCCTCGTACTCGAATCCCTTTTTGAGAACCGGTACCCGTTATCGAGACCACTATAGTAAAGACAAAGAGTTGGTTCTTCATTCGAATCCCGTCCCGACCAGAAATGCTCCGTGGGACATCACAAGAAATGACGTCACGTAGCTCAGTCATTAGGCGCAGATAGCGAAAGCAGGAAAACAATGGACCTGAAAAAGCGCTCCAAGGTGTAATAAAGTTCAAAACAAAAGGTATAATCCGAAGAATAACTTTACTGAGAGATTTGAGCAGGGTACAAACACATGACGAACACTTTTACGACCAACAGGAAACATAGCAACCAGGCTAGCAACGCACCTCCTTTACGGCAGCTGTCGCAACGTTCTTAAAGCAACCACAGCACATACATATATATACAACATATCTCCCTTTTTTAACTTTTGTTTTTCTTTCCTTGTAAACAAAACAAAATCACACTGTAGATGTGTTGTCTGTCTAATTATAAATAATGCAGACGAGGCGTGTTGGCTGAGTTCTTGACGTTTACTTTCACAGCGTGCTCATAACCTCATTCTTAGCTGCCGGGTGGCGACATGCAACAACACTTTTCGGGGCTACCGCGCATGCTCGTCACTCCCGTTGCATGCTGGGTAGTGTAGTTGTTATTTCCCCTAGCTCATAACATCACATCTTTCTCCCTATAAAGAAATAATGTTAACTCAATAAAGTGTATTTCTTTTTTTAGCTTTAACTTTTCATTTTTTAGCAATGTAACCACATTTGCAAACAACTTTTCTCTTCATAGAATTTTCTTTCAATAAAGAAATAAAGTGCAAAAATGTCAAAGCATCATAACAAACAGTTATGTCAAATAGCAGCAGAAGTGCACTTTTTGGAGAGTTGTATTATTTTCAGTTTTGTGCCCAAGGGACTGATTTTATTTAACACTATATTATTATTTATACACCTATAGTGATCACAGAGACAGGTTGTTTTTGTGTTACTGTATATATTTGTTTTTCTGAAAAATCCCACTTAATATACTTTGGGTAACAACAGTCAATATTTATTTATTTTTTTTATTTTTTTTAGGGCGGTAACATTCAATATTTATTTATTTATTAGATTTTATTTTTTTCTTATATAATAAAAGTGAGCTTTTGTTAAACCAAATATTGTGTGTTTTTTTTCCATATACAACAACCTATCTGGACTCGATAAGAGAATCGATAAGGAATCGGTTCGATAAGAGGATTCGATAATAGGCTCGAACTCGATAATTTCTTATCAAACATCATCCCTAAGCAGGACCAGACTTCCCTCCAGGCACCGCTTCTTTGAACTGTTTTACGACCTTTTCTTTGAACTGTTCTCTAACCAAAAGCGATGGCTGTTTACGACCCCCTCCCTTAGAAACAGCTGTTGCCATGTAATCAGGGAAAGTCCAAATAAAAGAGGAGGCGTACAATCTTTCGCCAGAGCGTGATGGAGACTATACAAGAGTACAGCCCAGACGTCTTTCCTCAATTGAGACAAATTTAATTCTGTCTGTTTAAGTCCTTGCTTCTTATCTTGTTTAATACATGTCATCAGTGTTTGAACCTGACACACAGATTAATAGCCAATGAGCTAAAATCCCTAGCTCTCAACTCGTTGTCCAATGCGACTCTCAAGGCGTCATGGAGCGTACCATTTTACATAAGCACTGGTCTTCCTCCCTATGTTCTCTAATCTATATCACCATGGCTGAATGTCTAAATGACCACTCAATCATTTCTACCGACTCTTCCAGTCCAGGTAGCGGTGCACCTCTGAAATAGCGGCGATTTATTCACGTACTGTGAGGACGGAAGCAGCATCCTCCTCCTTGAAGGTGTGCATTGGGAGAACACCGCTGGAGGTGTGCGTTCAAGGGTAATTAGTGTTTTGTGTGTGTGTGTGTGTGTGCAACGAGCCACAGTCCTTCCCCAGCTCGTCAGAGCGGAAATTTGTGCAGCCGTCGCTGAGCCAGCACATTTCTCCTGCATCGGAAGTCCTGATTGAGACAGAAGGATAGTTTGTCTTTTGTCTCTCCCGGGGGCGCCCTTGTCGCTGCCCGTTTTAACGGTTTGAGTCCAATCTTTCCGGACACTTGACTAACCTGCGTAACAATAGATGAATCTGCTATTGGAGAAGAGATCAAGGCATACCTTCATAATGCCGTTCCAGTTGTCGCCCGTAGAGACTTGAAACAAAGTCAGGAAGGCCATGCCAAAGTTCTCAAAGGTAGCGTGACGACTCATTCCTTCACATGGGTAGTCTTGATTGCAAACTGGAGGAAGGGGGTGGGGGAAGGCGGCAGGGATGGTAAAAGGAGAAGAGAGGGGAAAAACATTTTTGAGGTTACAAGAGATCATTTAGAGCAGGGGTGTCAAACTCATTTTAGATGGGGGGCCACATGGAGAAAAATCTACTCCCAAATGGGCCGGACTGGTAAGATCACGGCATGATAACTTAAAAATAAAGACAACTTCACATTGTTTTTTTTTGTTTAAAAATAGAACAAGCACATTCTGAAATTGTACAAATAACAATGTTGTTTTTTTTTTACACTTACATGTTGCGGTTAATAGTATTCTATCTTCATTTGTTGTTATTTATACTTTTTGAATAAATGTGATAATGAGAGTGATAACTCATTGGTGTTAAGTTTCAATCTATCAAGATAAAAAAATTATATTAAAATCAAATTACAGGATGTTATTTATGTAGTTTGCTCATTTTCCTCGACTGATGTGGTTTATTTTGTACATATGTAGCATCATCTACAAAGATTTAAAAAATTGCTATTGTGACATCTAGTGGACACATTTAGAACAGCAGTTTCTTTCATTCAAAAATTTCCGTTCATTTTTATACTTAGCAAACTCATCCCACGGGCCGGATAAAACCTGTTCGCGGGCCTGATCCGGCCCGCGGGCCGTACGTTTGACACCCCTGATTTAGAGGAATTCGGCATGCCGTTCTCCTTCACGGCGGCCTTGAAGTCAACTTTCAGATCAATAACGATGCCATGCTTGTCCTTCAGCATTTCCCAAAATAATCTGGGAAATGACCTCAAGAAAGACGCATATTTCTCCAGCACAGCAGGGATTCTGACAAGAGAGAGCGTCGTCTTCCATTTGCAACGTGGCACTTAAGGACAACTTGTGTGAGAGCGATGGAGAGTGAGATGATTCCCTGATGGCCGAGTCAGAGAGAGGACCCGTGATGAAGAGACTTTAAGGACGGAGAGACAAAAAAATATGGTGCTTTTAACACAAAGCAACACTTGGCTCGGAAAATCTAGTCATGTGAAAAATCTAGGACATCCAAATCCTTTATGTATTTGTGTGAGTTAACTACACCAAAACCACTGCACACAAAAAGGTTAACATTTGTCAAAAAAGTTAGCCCCAGAGTGTGCTATTATATTTCTGAAAAGTACACCACATGTTGGGGCTGTTATTAAACCAAAAGTTGAATTGACTTGAAACTTCTCATACCGTATACTATACTCAATACTGTAACTATCGCGTCTTGCTCAATCGCCACAAACATTGTTGGTGAAATTTCAGCAAAATTGGTTGAAAAACATAGCTGCCAGAATATCTTTGCAGGGGCACTTCGCCAGCCATTGGCCATTTGTCTACACCACCCGGCCCGCAAGATGTCACAAGAATCTGGTTTAATTAATCCTCCGGTTTAATTGGACATATCTGACAGTACAATTGCTGCAATTTTGCGAACAACGTGAGTAAATCAGGTCAATGACCATGAATTGTAATTTGAAGTGTACAAAGCACAGCAGTTACTTGCATTCACTTTGACTAATCCAATCAACCTTTCCCCACTCATGGCGCAAATAAACTGCAACCAACACAAAAAGTCCACACATATGGTCACACATAACACAACCTGCTCACTGAACTTTATGGATATTATTAAAAAAATATTCACGCACCATACATACAATTACACTCATTTGAATCCACTACAATGCATAATGGGTAAAATGCATAACACTCTCCCCACACTTATACATGTTTTTAGTCGCTTGATATTTATGAATGATTACAAAACTTGAAGGAGGTTGTCACGGAAGTAAGCAAGGTAGGAGTGGAACTTTCTCATACTCCTAATATCCAATTATATTAAATATTGTTGTATATATATACACTACCGTTCAAAAGTTTGGGGTCACATTGAAATGTCCTTATTTTTGAAGGAAACGCACTGTACATTTCAATGAAGATAACTTTAAACTAGTCTTAACTTTAAAGAAATACACTCTATACATTGCTAATGTGCTAAATGACTCTTCTAGCTGCAAATGTCTGGTTTTTGGTGCAATATCTACATAGGTGTATAGAGGCCCATTTCCAGCAACTATCACTCCAGTGTTCTAATGGTACAATGTGTTTGCTCATTGGCTCAGAAGGCTAATTGATGATTAGAAAACCCTTGTGCAATCACGTTCACACATCTGAAAACAGTTTAGCTCGTTACAGAAGCTACAAAACTGACCTTCCTTTGAGCAGATTGAGTTTCTGGAGCATCACATTTGTGGGGTCAATTAAACACTCAAAATGGCCAGAAAAAGAGAACTTTCATCTGAAACTCGACAGTCTATTCTTGTTCTTAGAAATGAAGGCTATTCCACAAAATTGCTTGGGTGACCCCAAACTTTTGAACGGTAGTGTATATATATATATATATATATATATATATATATATATATATATATATATATATATATATATATATATATATATATATATATGCACACACACACATATATATATGCATATATATGCATATATACACACACATATATATATATGTATATATGTATATCAGTGGCGGGTCGTGGGTTTCCCACCTAAACTACTGCCCGTTGAAACACATCAACAGTGTACAAAAGGGGTTATTTTCTGGCGCATTTAAAAATCAATAAACCTGCATCAGCAATTAAAACCTACCTTATGTGGTACTGTCAAAATGAAAATGTCAAAAAACATATTAAACGTGAAAAAATAAAGAAATAAAATATTCAAACTCACAATTTGTAGAACCCATTCGACGCCATATAGCCCCTCGTAGTCGGTTGATTCGAATGGAAACGGCGGATTGGCTATCGCGACTGTCTATCAACTATGTGTGTTCGCAAATTAAATCGCTAACGGTCCCGGTGAGTATCCAATCACAGGACGCGTGAATGTCACGTTCAACCTTAGGCCAGCTAGAGGGCCTTACTGACAACAACTCGTGATCTGATTGGCTATCGCAACTGTCTATCAACTGTATGTGCCCGTAATTAAAAAACTACTTATATCTTCAATTATGATCATGATTTCTGGTTATGTTAGGCCAGCATAGAAGGCCTTGCTGGACCTGACGGCACACCACTGATATATATGTATATGTATATGTATATGTATGTATATATATATATGTGTATATATATATATATATATAGATATATATATATATATATATATATATATATATATATATATATATATATATATATATATATATATATATATATATATATCTATATATATATATATATATATATAGCTTGTTACTTTACATGCAGTCGGATTTCGTTCCCCGGCCAAAGATTTTTAGCCCTTTGCGGCCCCCAAGTCAAAAAGGTTTTATTCTCAATATTTTCTCAGAGACAGTCATGATTACTCACCTAGTTCTCCGAAAAGCTCTACTCCTAAGGCGGCGTAGATGAAAAACAGTAGCATGAAGAGCAGACCCAGGTTACCCACCTGAAATACACACAGCCAAACAAAGAAGAGACATCAGAATGCTTGCTCTACGATTAGCATGCGTTCACGTTTGTCGTGTTTGGTTTGGTTAAAACTTTTGCTTTTGCTCAACTTGTATGGTTTGTTTGGTCAAATGTCAACATGATCTTTAGAACCCATGTGGACACTAAACGAGCTTGGTAGTGAACTGGTGCGGTCTGTTTCGTCGGAGCTCAATTGTGGATGCTACATGGACCAAACACATGGACAATTGTTAAATTTACAGAAAAAAATAAATGCATGAATTAGTGTTGTACAAAAATTATTACGATACTTTTCGGTACTTTTCGATACTTTTCTAAATAAAGGGGACCACAAAAAATTGCGTTATTGTCTTTATTTTAACAAAAAATCTTAGGGTATATTAAACATATGTTTCTTATTGCAAGTTTGTCCTCAAATAAAATAGTGAACATACAAGACAACTTTTTTTTTAGTAGTAAGTAAACAAACAAAGGCTCCTAATTTAGTCTGCTGACATATGCAGTAACATATTGTGTCATTTATCTTTCTATTATTTTGTCAACATTATTAAGGACAAGTGGTAGAAAATGAATTATTAATCTACTTGTTCATTTACTGTTGATATCTGCTTACTTTCTCTTTTAACATGTTCTATCTATACTTCTGTTAAAATGTAATAATCACTTATTCTTCTGTTGTTTGATACTTTACATTAGTTTTGGATGATGCCACAAATTTGGGTATCAATCCGATACCAAGTAGTTACAGGATCATACATTGGTCATATTCAAAGTCCTCATGTGTCCAGGGACATATTTCCTGACTTTATAAACATGATATACATTAAAAAAAAACAGAATAAGATGTTGTGATGCCAAAAAATATTGATGTAATCATAGTAGTATCGACTAGATACGCTCCTGTACTTGGTATGATTACAGTGGATGTTAGGTGTAGATCCACCAATGGCGTTTGTTTACATTTTGGTGTGTAGTGAAACATGTTTATCTATTCCTCGTCCTGCAGGGATGATACTTGTAAGAAACATACTTTATTTGTCGCCATGAAGACAAGGATTAGTGATTTAGAAGTAGCTAAAACACTGCAGACTGCGGCTGGACTTTAGCCGCTAGCTAGCTAGCCATGTCTTAAAGCACCTCTTCCTGAAGAGTTATAACTTCACCTTTATCATTAGTTTTTAAGCCAAAATGCATCCGTTCTCCCTTTTCTGTCTACACACTGTGTCTGCTTGTAAATACTCTGTGATTGTGCACTGCCGAACATGCTCCTCTAATCGTAAACCAGCAATGACACGACGTGACGACGACAGGGGTGCGGGGGGGTTGGGGGACCGGTATCTTTCAGAGGTGGTATAGTACAGAATATGATTCATTAGTATCGCGATACTATACTAATACCGGTATACCGTCCAACCCTAGCATGAATAAAAAAATATGTAAGAGAAAATTCAATGTTAATAAGGAAGCCCCGATCAACATTTTTGGCCTCAGATCTGATCCGGTTTCGAGTCCTGATCCGATACTAAATACATCTGATACTGATTACATGCCATGACGTGGACTATGGAGCAGTTTCCTGCGTGGATTGTTTTCCCGAGATGCAACAGAACTGGACCGGACATGGCGTGAAGGTAAATACATGTTTTAATTATTACCAATGAAAAGAACAAACAAAAGGCGCGCACAAGGCGGAGACACAACTTGACTAATGAAACAAAAACTAGCACGTAGGCAGACTATGGGCAAGAAACAAAAACACTTACTGTGACACGAATAAACAAAAACTCACGTGGCAAGAAAAGAGCAGCATGAACTATGGCATTGCATGAAACTATGACGCCAGGCCGACTGACCGGCAATGGCAGGCTTAAAGGCCTACTGAAACCCACTACTACCGACCACACAGTCTGATAGTTTATATATCAATGATGAAATCTTAACATTGCAACACATGCCAATGTTGCCGTGTTAACTTATAAAGTGCAATTTTAAATTTCCCGCGAAACTTCCGGTTGAAAACGTCTATGTATGATGACGTTTGCGCGTGACTTCAATGGTTGAAACGGAAGTATTCGGACCCCATTGAATCCAATAGAAAAAGCTCTGTTTTGATCGCAAAATTCCACAGTATTCTGGACATCTGTGTTGGTGAATCTTTTGCAATTTGTTTAATGAACAATGAAGACTGCAAAGAAGAAAGCTGTAAGTGGGATCGGTGTATTAGCGGCTGGCTGCAGCAATACAACCAGGAGGACTTTGAGTTGGATAGCAGACGTGATATCCGATGCTAGCCGCCGACCGCATCTATGATCGGGTGAAGTCCTTCGTCGCTCCGTCAATCGCTGGAACGCAGGTGAGCACGGGTGTTGATGAGATGAGGGCTGGCGTAGGTGGAGCGCTAATGTTTTTATCATAGCTTTGACGAGGTCCCGTAGCTAAGTTAGCTTCAATGGCGTCGTTAGCAACAGCATTGTTAAGCTTCGCCAGGCTGGAAAGCATTAACCGTGTAGTTACAGGTCCATGGTTCAATAGTATTGTTGATTTTCTGTCTATCCTTCCAGTCAGGGGTTTATTTATTTTGTTTCTTTCTGCATTTAAGCCCGATGCTATCACGTTAGCTCCGTAGCTAAAGAGCTTCGCCAATATATTGTCGTGGAGATAAAAGTCACTGTGAATGTCCATTTCGCGTTCTCGACTCTCATTTTCAAGAGGATATAGTATCGCTGGTGTTTTAAAATACAAATCCGTGCTCCACAATAGAAAAAGTAAAATGTGTGGAATCCAATGAGCCAGCTTGTACCTAAGTTACGGTCAGAGCGAAAAAATATACGTCCTGCACTGCACTCTAGTCCTTCACTCTCACGTACCTCATCCACAAATCTTTCATCCTCGCTCCAATTAAAGGGGTAATCGTCGCTTTCTCGGTCCGAATCTCTCTCGCTGCATTGTAAACAACGGGGAAATGTGAGGAGCCCTCCAACCTGCGACGTCACGCTACTTCCGGTACAGGCAAGGCTTTTTTTAATCAGCGACCAAAACTTTATCGTCGATGTTCTCTACTAAATCCTTTCAGCAAAAATATGGCAATATCGCAAAATGATCAAGTATGACACATAGAATGGATCTGCTATCCCCGTTTAAATAAAAAAAATAATAATTTCAGTAGGCCTTTAAATAATGCCTCTGATTAGTGCTCGGGTAGCAGGTGAGCGGCCGAACACTAATCAGAGACAGGTGAACGTAATTATTAACCATGGCAACCAAAACACACACAAACAGGAAATAAAGGAGTCCAAAACTAACAGAAAACACAAAAACATGATCCGGACCACGGATCATGACATTACAAAGGTTTTTGGATAATTTATTTATAAATGGATACATTATAAGGTCTTTATAAATCAGTCATATTCAGTTGCAAATGACAGATAAACAGGCGAGCTCACATTATTGTGAGATAGAAGATATTCATTTACTAATGAGGTACATTCATTTGACTAATGAGTGCATATTTAAAGTGTGTCTGTGTAAAAAAAATATATGCACAGCAATTTCGTATATCACGGAATGCAGGCTTAGTGGAGACTGCAATTTAAAATCAACTTTTATTGTGTTAGTTCCATCCTTTTTTTCATCTTTTTCCCTCTTTAGCAGGAGGGCCATAGCTCTCATCGCTTGTTTTTTTTTTCCCGGAAAAAAAAAAAGAAGTCTTAAGTCGTTGTTCAAATGTCAATAGTATCTTCTGTCCCCCGGGTGATGAAAGGAGGTGATGCTGGATGCTTGCCATTTCATTTTCACTGCCAAATATGGTGTCATATATCCTCAGGTTACATTTCCTCGCCTGGTTGTTACACTTTGACCACTTTCCTGACTTTAAACACAAACCCACACCCACGGAGAGACAGAGACCTCCTTGAACTGTTTAATTAGCCTTTAATTACCTCCCTGTTCCCCCTCGGGATAGAGCAAAGGGCTCGGTGGTAATGAGAGGGGATCGATTAAAAAAAACAAAGAATCTCCTCCGACTGACCTCCTTTAACACACCGGCGTGTTGTTCATTGTGTCTTTCTTTTGGACGGTCAGTGGGTCATACTATGAGTCCATAAAAGAGGCTGTCTCTGTAAAACAGCCTCTTTATCATGTATTTATTAGAGCGTGGGCTAGACCTGTACATTTTATTATTCATTATCACTAGAGATGTCCGATTATATCGGACTGCCGATATTATCGGCCGATATATGCTTTAAAATAGATCCACCATGGACTGGACTTTCACAATATTATGCTAGACCCACTCGATGTCTTTTGCATCCGGTCTCCCCTAGAGGGGGTCCTCTCCAAGGTTTCTCATAGTCATTCACATTGACATCCCATGCCCTTATGTGGGCTCTGAACCGAGGATGTCGTTGTGGCCTGTGCAGCCCTTTGAGACACTTGTGATTTAGGGCTGTATAAATAAACATTGATTGATTGATTGACATTGAAAATGTAATATCGGAAATTATCGGTATCGGTTTCAAAAAGTAAAATGTATGACTTTTTTAAAAACGTCGCTGTGTACACGGACGTGGGGAGAAGTACAGAGCGCCAATAAACCTTAAAGGCACTGCCTTTGCGTGCCGGCCCAATCACATAATATCTATGGCTTTTCACACACACAAGTGAATTGCAAGGCATACTTGGTCAACAGCCATACAGGTCACACTGAGGGTAGGCGTATAAACAACTTTAACACTGTTACAAATATGCGCCACACTGTGAACCCACACCAAACAAGAGTGACAAACACATTTCGGGAGAACATCCGCACTGTAACACAGCATAAACACAACAGAACAAATACCCAGAACCCCTTGCAGCACTAACTTTTGGAACGCTCTCCCCGACCATCTTAGAGCACCACAGTCGGTCGACCATTTTAAGAAGGGACTAAAAACCCACCTTTTTAGCACAGCTTTTATCTAATTTCTCTGCCTTCTTGTTTTTAAATGCAGTGTAGTGAAGCATAATTAGCGATTCCTCGTCCTGCAGGGACGATACTTGTAAGAAACTTACTTTATTTGTCGCCATGGAGGTGAGGATTAGTGATTTAAAAGTAGCTAAAACACTGCCGATGAACGTTAGCCGCTAGCTAGCTAGCCATGTCTTAAAGCACCTCTTCCTGAGGGCGTTTCAGTGTTATAACTTCACCTTTATCTTTAGTTTTTAAGCCAAAATGCGTCCGTTCTCCCTTTTCTGTCTACACACATTTTCTGCTTGTAAGTACTACATGAATGTGCCCTGCCGAAATTGCCGTCTGCTCGTAAACCAGCAATGACACGACCTGGAACCATCAACCTATCCCCAGGTGCATGTCTTTGGAGGTGGGAGGAAGCCGCAGTACTTTTTTATTCATGTAAAATACACAATGGACGTTAGACTTTTGCTCTGTTTATCTTATGTGTGTATTTTCAGTTTTGCAAACCAAAATGAAGGGAGAAGTGTTAAGATATAAAACTAAGAGAGGAAAATAATTCAAAAGAAGGAACATCAATCCTCAACAAAAACTGGAGCTTCTGTTTCTTCCTGCTTTTAACTAGCTACACATGCTGGACATGAGAAGCCAGGGCAGAATGATGCATTGACTGCCAGTGCAGTGTGAAAGCTGATGTGTTTACTTTGCAATTAAGTAAAGGAATACAACCTGCGGAAGCAATTTCTGATGGAACATCCACATTCCGATGTCCGGCCCCTGAGCCCTTGGGCTCTTGAAACTGCGGCCCTCTTCATTATGTAGCTGAATAACCCTGCCGTATATGTTGTGCTTTTGGGGACGGCGTGGCACAGTTGGGAGAGTGGCCGTGCCAGCAACCTGAGGGTTCCTGGTTCAATCCCCACCTTCTACCAACCTCGTCATGTCCGTTGTGTCCTTGAGCAAGACACTTCACCCTTGCTCCTGATGGGTTGTGGTTAGGGCCTTGCATGGCAGCTCCTGCCATCAGTGTGTGAATGTGTGTGTGAATGGGTGAATGTGGAAATAGTGTCAAGGCGCTTTGAGTACCTTGAAGGTAGAAAAGCGCTTTACAAGTATAACCCATTTACCATTTTTATTTGTATGTACGTGTGTGTGTGTGTGTGTACCTGAGGCAGGGCTTGGACCACCGTATCCAGCAGGGCTCTCATTCCTGTGGCCATCTTCAGCAGCTTCAGGACTGCGTGAATTTGGTAGAAAAGCGTATACCTCAGTGAGTGGTATATAAAGTATATACAGTAGTATTTCATAACGCAATGCGTACCTCGTGCTATCCTCAGTACTCTCATTATCCGGATGATAGTGGGGTTGATGGGCAGGGCGGCGCTGATCTCGATCTCCTCCAAAGTGATGCCCATCACAGACAGCAGCACAATGGCAAGGTCCAATTGGTTCCACCTGGCACAAGCATATATTTTACAAAAATGACATATGATATCTTTGTTTTTTGTTGTACAACTTTTTTTCCCCCCGTTTGGAAGATATATTTTTGAAGGTGTGTTCAAGTGCTACTTCCAGGCCTGTGCCGCTTGATTGCTGGCTGCTGTCTTTATGATGCCTTCAAGTGCTGATTTATAATGATACTTCTTTCTTTCCTCTGCTTTTATTATTGTTATCATTTGGTACATGTTCACGCGCAACATTCTTGTCTAGTGTGATAGTTGGCTGTAGAGTTTACAGGGTGTTAAATTTAGAATTTATGGTAATTGAATCCTTACTGCTTGCTGGCTGTGGTCTTTGTGGTGCATTCAAGGGCTGATCCTTTGCTTGTGCTAGGTGATGTTGATTGTAAATTTTATGGGGTGTTGAACGTGTTACTTTATGGTGCATGTTCATAAGCAGTGTTGGGACTAACGCGTTACAAAGTTGGGACTAACGCATTATTTTTTATATTCAGTAACTCAGTTACCGTTACTACATGATGCGATACTACGTTATTTTACGTTATTTTTTATGAAGTATCGGCTAGCAACTGAGAAGATCTGAGTGTGTTTTATTGGAGCGCTGCAGAAGAGGCGACAAGGAAGAGGCGCGCTCTGTGTGTGTGTATGTGTGTGTGTGGGAGGGGGCGTGTCTGTGTTTACTAACAAGACATCATGGCGAAGCCCGAAGCCGAATTTCTTAACATGGAGATATTCTCACTACTTTTCTTTTGTTGACCACAAAGAAAATAACATTTTAGTTAAATGTAAGTTGTGTCTTGGATCAAAGATCCTATCCTAGCAATTCAAATCTGCTGAAACAGCTACAAAAGCAACATGCTTCGACGAAGCTAGTAAAGAGAGACAAACTTCACCTCCTAAGCAACAGCGGCTGGATTTTAACGAGGCACTGCTAGCCAGGACAACATTGATAGAGCCATTGCAGCGTGTGTGCTAGAAGACATGCAGGCTATTTCTACAGTGGA
>NC_084755.1:23711399-23761399 GCF_033978785.1 Entelurus aequoreus | reverse complement strand
TAATGGTACCGTTTTAGTAATTCTGTGTAAAAGACTATGCAAATGCTTTTACCGTAAAATCTAGAAATATATTTTTATAGTGTAACGATGGGAGTGGTGCCAGTTCCTAGCATGCTTTTCACCACATTTTTGTAAATAGTCACTCAAAGTTTAGTGTTTAAGGAGTTGTTGTTCATTATTCTCCCCTAGTAGTAGTAGTAGTAGCCATGGGTGTGTTAGCTAAAAAAAATTAAAAAAAAAAATTACATTATTCTCCCCTAGTAGTAGTAGTAGTAGTAGCCATGGGTGTGTTAGCTACCTGTTGCCTGTGAAGTTGCTGTGTGATAGACTACGTTTACGCTGCAGGCCAAAGTGGCCCCAAATCTAATTTTTTATCGATATCTTTTTTTTTTTTCCAGCTGACTGTTTACACTGCAAGTAAAATGTGATTTTTATCAGACTACAGTGTAAACGCGCACAGGCCCCAATGTGGCCCCAATGTGGCATCGACATGCATGTGCAGTTCGATAAAGTGAAAACAAAATAAGTTGACTGTATTCCGTAAATGAAAAAGGAAGTCACTACTACTACTACAATATAAAATATCTCGCCACACCTTAACAATTAGCGTTTTTTAACGTTAAAATAAATTATAGTAATATAACGTAGAATGGATCTATATCAGGGGTATCATATTCATTTTAGATCGGGGGCCACATGGAGAAAAATCTACTGGTAAAATAAAATAAAATAAAGAAAACTTCAGATTGTTTTCTTTGTTTAAAAATAGAACAAGCACATTCTGAAAATGTACAAATCATAATGTTTTTTTTTTTTTAATACTTACATGTTGCGGTTAATAGTATTCTATCTTTATTTTTCGTTATTTATACTTTCTGAATAAATTATGTGATAATGTTCATCAGTCAACTCATTGGTGTTCATTTTCAATCTTTCAAGATAAAAAAAATAATGTCAAAATCAAATTACAAGATGTTATTTATGTAGTTTGCTCATTTTCATCGACTGGTACACTAACATCATGTGGTTTATTTTTATTTTTTTACATATGTAGCATCATCTACAAAGATACAAATAATTGCTATTGAGACATCTAGTGGACACATTTAGAACAGCAGTTTCTTCCATTCAAAAATTTCTGCAAATTTTTATACCGGACAAAATCATCCAGCGGGCCGGATAAAACCTGTTTGCGGGCCTGATCCGGCCCTCGGGCCGTCCGTTTGACACCCCTGATCTATATAGTGTAATATTTTTGGGAGGATTCTAACCTTTTTATGGCTGTGAAGGAGAAGCAACACAGACTTCAGCGTGGATTTATGTTAGCTTTATTTTTCAACTCACTTACGTAAACAACTCACGTAATGTATGTAACATTTAAGCACATACGCCAAAGCGTCAATTACAGTCCTTCAACAATCGCTGTTTCTTCAGAATCAAAATATATATTCATATTTTACATACAGCCTATTATTTGCGCACTATTGGCCAGTGATGCACCAAAAATTGGGCCGTCGAAAGATAATTTTGTTCACCGAAACCGGATGTTGTGATGAAGTATCCACTTTCTCCGTGCACACCAATGACGTAGCTCGCCCAAAGCTGACAAAAAAGTCACATACGGGTCGCATTCAGGTCGCATTGCCGTTTGGACTAAAGTCACATTTAAAAAGATCCGATTCTAATCGAATTTTGACTAACTAAATCTAATGCGAAAAGATCAGATTTTAAGCACTTTGGAGCGTTAAGACTGGCAAAAAAAAGGCGGACCTGTGTCACTTCAAGGCAAAAAAAATAAATCAGATTTGATGTGTAGTGTAAACGGGGCCATAGTAATATTTGTGAAGTGAAGTGAATTATATTTGTATAGTGCTTTTTTCTAGCTAAAAGCTTTTTAGCTACATTTACACCAGTGTGAGTGGCACTGGGAGCAGGTGGATAAAATGTCAGCTATGACTAGGATGGCGAAAAGCGGGAATCAAACCAGGAACCCTCAAGTTGCTGGCACGGCCGCTCTACCAACCGAGCCACACACAATTAGCAAAATAAGCCAGCATGAAATGTTAGCAAGCTAACATTCTCACAAAAAAATGCCAAGCATGGATAAATAAGTGTGGAGAAAGTGTTTTGCATTTTTCCCATCATGCATTGCAGGGGATTTAAATGGGTGTAATATTGAATTATGGGTTGTGCTTGGACATTTCTTAAAACATCCACAAAGTCCAGTGAGCAGGTTGTGTTATGTGTGACCGAGTGTGTTGACTGTTGAGTTAGTTTATTTGCGCCATGATTGGGAAAGGTTGTTTGGATTGGGTCATATAGAAAAAAAATATGACCCAAAGTGCAATTTATGGTCATTAACTTAAGTTACTGATTTTGTCCACAAGAATGCAACAAGCTTGCAGCAATTATACTGTCAGATATTTTAAATTAAATTGGAGATAATCTAAGGTTCCTCATTAAACTCCTGACATCTCACGGGCCAAACTGAACATTTGAACACCTCTGTTCTATAATTTTTTTTTTGTGTTATATAAAATAGGACTTGCCTACTCGGCACATGAAGCAGTCTCTTCTACTGTTTTATCTCTTTAGGTCTGAGGACGTCAGCAGTTTTTCTCCATAATTACAACATGCCTTTACTGACATTAAAGAAGAGAAACATGAAAATGAGTGGTTGAGAAAAACAACTTCAAATCAGTACACACACACACACACACACTCACACAATTTGCACACTTACAGATCCTGCTGTTGTGTTCGTGTGTCCCTGGCTGCTATTAATGTGGTCTGACAGTCTCCCGCCGCGGCCGATATGTGACATGATGCACAGTGACCGCTCTTGTCTGTCAACGACACTTTCTAAATTCACGTGTGCTACTTTCGGTTTTGCCCTCATTTCTTCAATTATTAGTGGTTTTTCTTTTTCTGATCGATCCCAGTCATACATTAGACAGTGATTATCCTCTTTCAGCTACATTATCTAAATCAGTGTTTTTCACTGTGTACCGTGTGATATTGTCTGGTGTGCCGAGGAGAATGAGGTAATTTCACCTAATTGGGTGAAAAATATTTTTTGCAAACCTTTAATTACTGTCTGTGCTGTCAAGAGCTCGACAGAGTAACTGTGTAATACTCTTCCACATCAGTAGGTGGCAGCAGGTAATTAATTGCTTTGTACATGTCGGGAACGTGGTTTGTCATGATCACAATATGCAGATGGCAGCGGGAGGCAGCGTGCAGGTAAAAAGGTATCTATAGCTTAAACCAAAAATAAACAAAAGGCATTGAAGCTTAGGGATGGCTAAGCAAAACCAAACTAAAACTGAGCTGGCTGAAAAGTAAACAAAAACAGAATGCTGGACGACAGCAAAGACTTACAGCGTGTGGAGCAGACGGCGTCCACAAAGTACATCCGCACATGACAATCAACACCAAAATAGGAGCGCGAGACAAGAACTGAAACACTACACACAGAAAAACACCAAAAAACTCAAAATAAATCACAGCGTGATGTGACAGGTCGTGACAATACACCTACTTTGAGACAAGAGCTATAGTGATGCATGCTTGGTTGTGGTTTGAATTCATATCCAACAATTGCGAGAACAACTTTTTACTGTCAATATCGGCTGCTGAGTTTCATTGTTTGTTTTCTGCCGGTGGTGTGCCTCGGGATTTTTTTCAATGAAAAAAATGTGAAAAGGTTGAAAAAGACTGATCTAAATCATATCAAATAGTCTGTCAGAAATAATTTTGCATACAACGCTACATTGTTTTAAAAATAAAGAACAAATGTCCTCTGCAGTGGAGACTTGTGTTTTGCATACACAGCATATTGTTGTCACGAAATGTGTTAAATAAGTAGACTGAAAAAAAAATGTCCAGTGCAGAGGACACTGGCTGGCAGGAGGATATATATAATAAATAGCGTAGGTTACATCACTACATTTTAGAACCAAGCTATGTAAAGAACAACATGATGGGTTTGCTTAAAAATACATCTTGGTTGTAAATGTTCCGTATCATTAATTGTGTTAATTTTCATGTATTATAATTAAAGCAGCACATATTTATATGCGTTAGATGCAGGGGTGTCAAACTCACTTTAGCTCGGAGGAAAATCTGTGCACTATTACAATCATGGCATTAAAACTAAAAAATAAAGACAATTTCAGATTGTTTTCTTTCTCATACTTGGACCAAAAATAGAACAAACACAGTCTGAAAATATTACAATAAAAATATAGTTTAGATCCATGAAGGAAAGAAGAAAGTGAATGAATGTTTATAACTGAATACATTTACATATGCATAAAAAAGTGTGTTTTCTTCTGTATTATTATTTTTTTTTTAATGAATAAGTAACGTTTATGACAACCTTTTTCCAAAACACAATATATAATGTGAGATATAACAGGATAATGCATACATTTATCATTTGTTTTCAAAACGGTTACAAAAAAGTGGGACCCCAAAGACTTACTGTGGTACCCCATTTTTATGACTTGATGGGGTCCCTGGGACCCCATTTTGAAAATTCCTAGCGCCAACACTGATGGAGCGTTGGTGCGTGCAAAACAGCAGCAGGCGGCTGTGGCCTGCGGGCCGGTTTTAATACTAATCAAATATCATCCCTACACATTTTGACATGGATTATTCATGACTTTGACACATAGGCGTTAGATGGATCATCGCAAGTGATTAACGTCAAAGCTGGTCATTTTTTTCCCTCAAATAGTAAATGATTAACATTTAGTCAATATTTTTAAAAAGAAACTTGAGTATTTAGATTCTAACCAATTGTGTGAACTTTTTTTCACCAAGTACCACCTCAGACAAAACTTGGCTCTCCAAGTACCACCATAATGAGCAACAGTAAAAATAGAGTAGCGTAGTAGGCCTAAGTATTCTTTAAAGACAAGGCGGAGGTTTTATTTAACAAGTATAATGAATAGGTTTGGACACTGTAACAGTACACACAGTTTGAACAGTGACACTGTGTTTGAATATTTAATAAAGTGATTCTTTGGCGTACCACGAGATGGAGCAACCCGCGGCTCTAGAGCCGCATGCAGCTTTTTAACGCCGCCCTAGTGGCTCCCTGGACCTCTTTCAGAGATGTGTGAAAATGGAAAAAGATGAATAAAAAAACATATTTTTTGTTTTAAAATATTTTCTGTAGGAGGACAAACATGACACAAACCTTCCTAATTGTTAGAAATCCCACCGTTTATGTTATAAATGCTTCACTGATGAGTGATTGGCAAGCACCGTTTTGTCCTACTAATTTCAGCGATCTTTACTACATCATAGTTGGTTTACATGTACAACTTTCTCCGACGCTGCCACAGAAAGACCTGTTTTATGCCACTCCTTCTTTGTCTCATTTTGTCCACCAAACGTTTAATGCTGTGAGTGAATGCACAAAGGTGAGTTTTGTTGATGTTATTGACTTCTTGGAGTGCTAATCAGCATATTTGGTCAATCCATCACTGCAAGCTAATCGATGCTAACATGCTCTTTAGGCTAGCTGTATGTAAATATTGCATCGTTATGCCTCGTTATGTCCTCTGTGTATTTAATTTATACTTGCATGTCTCATGACACATAATCTGTATGTAATATTGGCTGCATTTCTCACAGTTGTTTGTGTGCCATGTTGTCCCAGACCACAGCAAACGTTACCCAGCTTGCAAAGATTGTAATAAATCTATTAGAAGAAGACAGCCTGCCGTTTTATTAAACTTGGACACACACATCTATACCCTTGGCCATTATAAGCCAGTAATTTCCAGAAGTTATCTCATCCTGTGAGAAGCTTCCATTTTACTAATGATTTCCAATGTTGCAAAAATGTGTAGAATACAAATTAAAATACAACATTTCTGTCAACGAAGATTTGCGTCAGCCTTTGATAGTAGGCTAATATAGACACTTACATCATGTGTTGTCTTCATTATAACACTTATATAAGGGTTTTAATTTTTTGCGGCTCCAGACAGATTTTTTGTTTGTATTTTTGGGCCAATATGGCTCTTTCAACATTTTGGGTTGCCGACCCCTGCACTAGGGGTACATGCACCACAGTTTGAGAATCCCTGGTGTAGATTGAATCAGAGGAAAAAAGAGTCTTTTCCTAACGAGTAAACTCACCATAATGTGGTTGATTATGTCAAAATGATGAAGCACTCGTACACAACTCAGCACATGACAAGACACACTGCACCTTTCTTTGAAGAAGCGTCGGAAGCCGAAGGCGATCAGCTTGAGTATGGATTCCAGCACAAAAGTGGAGGTGAAGAAGTAATTGCAGTACTTCAGGGCGAGATCTAGAGACTGGGAGAAGGTAGAGTCAAGAGGCATGAATGTGTTGTCAGCGAGTGTGCAGCTGGGTGGCGTATCGGCGGCACCGAGTAGGGGGGGGGGGGGGGAGACAAAAAATTACTGGAATTTTCCTCATTGTTTGGAGAGCAAAAACCAAGTAAGCCAGAAGCAAGAACACAGCATCTTCTATTCATTACAATGCAAACATTCACACATTTGGCCTAGAAATACAAGAAACCACACGGTGCCATAGCGTAGCCCAGATATATATATATACAGTATATACATATACATATATATGTATGTGTATATATACATATATATGCATGTATATATACATATATATATATATATATACGTTTGTATATACATATATATATACATGTATATACACATACATATAAATATATATATATACATGTATATACACATACATATATATATACACATATAAACATATATATACACACATACTGTATATATATATATATATATATATATATATATATATATATATATATATATATATATATATATATATATATATATATATATATATATATATATATATTAGGGGTGTAACGGTACGTGTATTTGTATTGAACCGTTTCGGTTTCGGTACGGGGTGTACCGAACGAGTTTCTAAGCTAAAGTCTTAACAAGCAGCTTTGCTTCTTCTGCCTCTGTCTCAGCACCCAGCATTGTCCCACCCACACAACCATCTGATTGGTTACACACACACAGCCAATCAGCAGTGCGTATTCAAAGCGGTAACAGCCAATCAGCAGTGCTTATTCAGAGCGCATGTAGTCAATGCTTCAGCGTCGAGCAGGTAAGCATCAGGCAGCGGACTCTCCCAAATTATAATAAACACCTCCCAGTCAACTACTAGTAACATCACTATGAGCCCGTTGACGTTCTTGTAACTTTAAACTGCAGCTCAGCTCACTCGCAGTCCTGGCTTGAGGTGAAGGCTAATTAGCTTTTAGCGTAACGTTAGCTCATTTTGCGGTGTGGGTGTGTGAGTGTGTGTGTGTGGGTGTGTGGGTGTGTGTGTTACGGACAGAAAAGCTTTGAATGGCAGGGTCCCTGCTATCACATGTTGATAAAAATATAACATTTACATAATAAAAATCAACTACAGGCTTCCCAAATGCTGTAATAAATGAAGCTTGATGAGTTGACTTGAACTGTTTAATGTTGCACTTTTTATATGTAGAAGAAAAGTTTTGTCATTTTATTTAATCTGAGCAACAACTTGAGGCAGTTTAATGTTGATTAACATAGGCAGAATTATTATAGTGCTCCCAATGTTAAAAGGATAAAGCCATTGTTTACATATTTGGTACTCAAAAAATTTATATTTTGTTGTTTTCTTACTGTACCGAAAATGAACCGTACCGAACCAAAATGTTTGTGTACCGTTACACCCCTAATATACATACATACATATATATATATATATATATATATATATATATATATATATATATATATATATATATATATATATATATATATATATATATATATATATATATATATATATATATACTGTATATATATATATATATACATATATATATATATATATATATATCCGTATGTATATATGTATGTGTATATATACATATACATATTTATAAATATATATATACAGAATATACATACATACATACAAACATATATATATATACATATATATATATATATATATATATATATATATATATATATATATATATATTTTTAACTTGGGACTTCCCGTGGGACGGATTTTGGACGCTGGCGGGCCAGATACGGGCCATAGTTTGGGGACCCCTGGCGTAGTCCAAACAAATAACTAGGGTTAGAAAAATCATTGTAGTACATTACATATTTTTGGGGGTTACATTTTTCTAACACCTAAAACAGAAATAACATAAATTAAAAATAATGAAAAAATAAAAAAATACTAATCAAATTGTACATTTAATTATATTAATAATTTCTGATAGCATATAATGTTTTCAAAACTAACCATGACCACTTCTCAATGTGATTCATCGAGCTTAACAAAACAATCAATGTGAAAAAATAGTGCTGCAAATTTAAAAACAATTTTTTAAATGAGATTTTAGGGGCTGTTTGCAACGGTATACCGGTACTAGTATAGTATCACGGTACTAATTAATCAAAAATGGTACTATTAAAAAGTACCGACTCAAAAACGGACACATTTTGGTCCAAAAACTAACGATAAAGGTGAAGTTATAACACTGAAAGACATGGTTCGCTAGCTGGTGGCGAACGTCCATTCGCAGTCGGCAGAGTTTTAGCTACTTCTAAATCACTAATCCTGGTCTCCATGGCAACAAATAAAGTATGTTTCTTACAAGTATCATCCCTGCAGGACGAGGAATAGCTAAACATGATTCACTACACACCGTAAGAGGATATGATTGCTAACCGCTAACAGCAAGCTAGCGCCCTGAATGTTAACAAATCTACACCTGACATGCACTGTAATGATACCAAGTACAATAGCGTATCTAGTCTATACTACTATGATTACATCAATATTTTTTATCATTACAAAATCTTTTAAAAACATTTTTAAATTCATATTATGTTTATAAACGCAGGAAAATGTGTCTGGACACATGAGGACTTTGAATATGACCAATGTATGATCCTGTAACCACTTTGTATCGGATCGATACAAATATATACATGACAGATATATACTCAAATGCACGTATTTTATTTGTTCACAACTAACTAAGTATTTGGAAGTGACAATTGTGACAGAGAACACCAGTCGGAGTTTCTTACTCATCTTTGCACATGTGCGGTCAAAATAAATTGTGCGATTATTCTGCGTTTATACATGATTATGATTAATGCAATCATGTTTTGTGATTAATTGCATGTCTTAACGTGTTACCTTTGGCAGCCCTAAGAAAAAACAACATTATAAGTGTAAAAATATATTTTTTTAAACTTACAAAAAATTAACCTGCAGATCCTTGCAGTTCGCTGAGCTCCACACAAGGGTCTGGACTCGAAGGCATTGCAAACTCCTTCTAGATAGCAAAAAATAATGAACCAATCAGGATCGCCGGGCGGGATTTCATAGATGTGACGTAGCGCCCGTTTGATTCAAACATCAATGGTGGCACGTCTTGTGCTGACATTGATTCTGCTATTGCAACTGTTTTGTCGAATCTATCGAATATTAATTATTTAAAAGATGAACAGAGAACCTTTCGCTCTGTCGTTATCCAATATGTCGGCTGTTCTGTTTTGGATTTCGCAGCGTCACTCTCATCAGCGTTGCGGGTGAGTGGTTGAAGTAGTGTTTAGTGGTTTATCCAATCAATCAATCAATCAATCAATGTTTATTTATATAGCCCTAAATCACAAGTGTCTCAAAGGGCTGTCAAATACAATGATTTTTTTTGAAAGGCCCCGCCTTCTGAAATACATCTCCTATTGAGAACTCCCAGATCCTTGTGTGGAGCTTAGTGAACTACAAGGATCTGGCGAGAGTCAGGTTAACAAAAAATACCATACCAACTTTATTAATAAAGCCCTTTAAAAATTGTAAATATTATACAGGAATTTTTTTAAATTTTTTTTTACAAAAAAATACTAATATAATTACAGGCAGATGTTTTTAATTCGTAAATAATACATTCTGCTGGATCTACTCTTTATTATATGCTGCCCTTTTTTTTCTCTGCAGCTGTTACATGTACTGTAATATTGTACATGGTAATTGGAATTTGTTGTATATTGTATATATTATATATTGATATAATATAATATAATAATATATCAGTATATGTTATATACTGCATATATAAAATATGTAAAGCTTACATATATGTTATAATTTATTTTGCTACTAGTGTTGTCCCGATACCAATATTTTATTACGGGTACCAAAATGTATTTTGATACTTTCCGATACTTTTCTAAATGAAGGGGACCACAAAAAATTACATTATTGTCTTTATTTTAATAAAAAAATGTAGTTATCAATCCGATACCAAGTAGTTACATGATCATACATTGGTCATACTCAAAGTCCTCATGTGTCCAGGGACATATTTCCTGAGTTTAGAAACATAATATAAATTTTTTTTAAACTAAAAAAATTTTTGTGATGCTAAAAAAATATCGATGTAATCATAGTAGTATCGACTAGATACACTCCTGTACTTGGTATCATTACAGTGGATGTTAGGTGTAGATCCACCAATGGCGTTTGCTTACATTTTGATGCCGGTGAGCTACGGTGTGTAGTGAAGTATGTTTAGCTATTCCTCGTCCTGCAGGGATGATACGAGGATGAGTGATTAGTGATCTAGAAGTAGCTAAAACACTGCAGACTGCGGATGGACTTTAGCCGCTAGCTAGCCAACAACCAACAATGACACGACGTGACGACGACAGGGGGGCACCAGGGGTGGGGGACCGGTACCTTTTAGAGGCGGTATAGTACCGAATATGATCAATTAGTATCACGGTACTATACTAATACCGGTATACCGTACAACCCTAATTGCTACTATGGTACATTTTTAGTCTACTTTATACCTTTTGTTTTCGTCCTCTTTTTGTGCCCTTGTGTGCATTATCCTTTCCATCCTTATCCTTTTCCATCCTTTGTAACTGAGCTACTGTGTGGAACAATTTCTCTTGTGGATCATTAAAGTTTGTCTAAGTCTAAGTCTCCCATGAGGGTGGTAGTATAATTTATTATACAAGAGCAGATTTTGTTTCAGCCGTCCATCTTTCCATTCGTTTCATCCTTTTCCGTTTTGGGTTGTGAAGTGCCAGAGCCTACTACAGCTGACTTCTACACCATCGTTTGATCACATGGTCATTGTGTTTGGGCAATGACCAGGAATTGATCCCAGCGGTGTGAAAGCCGGCGAGTTGAGCCGCTACTCTACCAATGTCTTTGTTTCCTTTCTACACACTAAAAAAAATGTTGGGTTAAAAAATAACCCAATTTTAACCCAACTGCTGGTTCAGAAGAGGACAAACCCCTTATTTGAGTCATTTAAACTCAACATTTTGGGTTAATTTTTTCAACCCAACTTTTGCGTTGAATTATTTAACCAAAAAGTTGAGTTATGATAACTTAATGTTGGGTTATTCCCAACCAAACTATTGGGTTGAATTAATTTAACACAAAAGCTGAGTTATGCTCACTGCAATGTTGGGTTATTCCAAACCCAACTATTGGGTTGCACAATTTAGCGCTCCTTGACCCAATAGTTGGTTAAAAATTATCAATTTTACTGCTGGTTTGTCCTACTCCTTCCCAACTACTGATCAACATTATTTTATTCCATTAAAATATACTCAAAAGCAAGATATGAGTGACATTTTTTTTTGTTGCAAGAATTGCCGTGTTTGGTCATAGCAGTTCTATACAGCATGCTCAAATATTTTCATGTAGTGTACATAAGATGTGTGATTGTAAATAATGTTAATGAGTTGAATCCTTAATGAAATTTCCTTCAAGAAAAAGGCAACTTTTTAATAAAGAAAGCCTTTTACCCAAATACGCGTTACTCATTAAAAAACAACCCAAAAATGGTTAATAGTAGTGTTGTCCCGATTCCAATATTTTGGTACCGGTACCAAAATGATTTAGTCTGCTGACATATGCAGTAACATATTGTCTCATTTATCATTATTTTGTCAACATTATTAAGGACAAGTGGTAGAAAATTAATTATTAATCTACCGGTACTTGTTCATTTACTGTTAATATCTGCTTGCTTTCTCTTTTAACATGTTCTATCTACACTTCTGTTAAAATGTAATAATCATTTATTCTTCTGTTGTTTGGATGCTTTACATTAGTTTTGAATGATACCACAAATTTGGGTATCAATCCGATACCAAGTCGTTACGGGATCATACATTGGTCATATTCAAAGACCTCATGTGTCCAGGGACATATTTCCTGAGTTTATAAACATAATATCAATTAAAAGAAAACGAAAGAAGATGTTGTGATGCCAAAAAATATTGACGTAATCATAGTAGTATCGACTATATACACTCCTGTACTTGGTATCATTACAGTGGATGTTAGGTGTAGATCCACCAATGGCGTTTGCTTACATTTTGACGCAGGTGAGCTAGGGTGTGTAATGAAGCATGTTTAGCTATTCCTCGTCCTGCAGGGATGATACTTGTAAGAAACTTTACTTTATTTGTCGCCATGGAGGCGAGGATTAGTGATTTAGAAGTAGCTAAAACACTGCCGACGGCGGATGGACGTTAGCCGCTACCTAGTTAGCCATGTCTTAAAGCACCTCTTCCTGAGGGAATTTCAGTGTTATAACTCCACCTTTAACGTTAGTTTTTAAGCCACTGTGTCTGCTTGTAAGTACTCTGTGATTGTGCACTGCCGAACATGCTCCTCTGCTCGAAAAAAACCCAGCAATGACACAACGTGACGAGGACGGGGTTGGGGGAAAGGTACTTTTCAGAGGCGGTATCGTACCGAATATGATTAATTAGTATCGCAGTACTATACTAATACCGGTATACCGTACAACCCTAGTTCATAGTTTTGAAAACCCAGAAATTTAGTTAAAATAATACACTTAAAACCCCAAAAATGGATTGCTCTTTATAAAAATAACTCCAAAATGTAACCCAACACTCGCAACCCATAAATTGGGTTATCAAAATAACCCAGCATTTTTCTATTCATTTGTATGTAAAATAATATGTTGAATATGGGCTTCTGAAAAAATTAAAGGCTTCCAAATGTCAGCTGCCAAAATCCAACCAAGACCTGTGGTATTCATCTGATTTTGGGTCGGTTGGAGGCAGTTCGCCCGGCAGTCTGTTAAAGGTCGACGAGGTACCTTATCTGAGGTATTATCACTTCTCTTCAATGCTTTCTCTGCAAAAAAATACGACACCTTCACTAATGATTGGACATACACTGCATCAAATCAGGGGCGCAATCACGGCTCATTGTGTTGGCTCTTGCGCCACGTCCTCGATGCAACCTCCCGCCCAGTCCACGGACGCCAAACGACCGCGGTGCAATAGTTTGCGTTAACTTGTTTCACTCAAACTTCACAAGAGCACCTCCCACTAAGAAAAAATGGAGACAAAGTCTTACGTGAGGTTGATTGTAGTGCTCCAGGGACATGGTGATGACGTTGATGCAGATGATGAAGGTGATGATGAGGTCCAGGTAGTGGTTGGTGCATAGTGTGTGGATCATCAGGCGCACATTGCTGTAGCTGGCATAGTAGGGAAGCTTCTGGGCTTCTGTTGGTACAAAGATGTATCATATCAAAGCTGTTAAACACGTAATATATTTAGCTTTACAAATTTAATTGAAGTAAAATGTCATTATTCCTCAAATAAAGGTAAGCCCCATAGTGCCATGTCGTGGAATAGTCCTCCCTCATACACAAAACAATACACTAAAAAGAGACATTTTAGTGGAATACACAAAATCATTTTGATAACTTGAATACATTTTTTATTGTTTTGCTTTAAGACAGGGGTGTCAAACTCATTTTAGATCGGGGGCCACACGGAGAAAAATCTACTCCCAAGTGGGCCGGACTGGTAAAATCACGGCACGATAACTTAAAAATATAGACAAACTTCAGATTGTTTTCTTTGTTTAAAAACAGAACAAGTACATTCTGAAATTGTAGAAATCATGTTGTTGGGTTTTTTTTACACTTACATGTTGCAGTTAATAGACTTCTATCTTTATTTGTTGTTACTTATATTTTCTGAATAAATTATATGGTAATGTTCATCAGTCATTGGTGTTCATTTTCAATCTATCAAGATAAAAAACTTATATCAATATCAAATTACAGTATGTTATTTATGTAGTTTGATCATTTTCCTCGACTGGTGCACTAACCTTATGTGGTTTATTTTGTACATATATAGCATCATCTACAACGATACAAAGAATTGCTATTGCGACATCCAGTGGACACATTTAAAACAGCTGTTTCTTTCATTCATAAATTTCAGGTACATTTTTATACTTAGCAAACTCATCCCGCGGGCCGGATAAAACCTGTTTACGGGCCTGATCCGGCCCCCGGGCTGTACGTTTGACACCCCTGCTTTAATAAATACACTATATTGCCAAAAGTATTTGGCCACCTGCCTTGACTCACATATGAACTTGAAGTGCCATCCCATTCCTAACCCATACACTGCAAAAAGTCAGTGTTCAAAAACAAGAAAAAAATATACAAAAATTAGGGGTATTTTATTTGAACCAAGCAAAATTATATGCCAATAGAACAAGAAAATTTGGCTTGTCAAGACTTTCCAAAACAAGTAAAACTAGCTAACCTTTCAACTTCCAAACCCAGACTCGTCCATCAGATTGCCAGATGGAAAAGTGTGATTCATCACTCCAGAGAAGGCGTCTCCACTGCTGTAGAGTCCAGTGGCGACGTGCTTTACACCACTGCATCCCACGCTTTGCATTGGACTTGGTGATGTATGGCTTAGATGCAGCTGCTTGGCCATGGAAACCCATTCCATGAAGCTCTCTGCGTACTGTACGTGGGCTAATTGGAAGGTCACATGAAGTTTGGAGCTCTGTAGCAACTGACTGCAGAAAGTCGGCGACCTCTTTGCACTATGCGCTTCAGCATCCGCTGACCCCTCTCTGTCAGTTTACGTGGCCTACCACTTGGTGGCTGAGTTGCTGTTGTTCCCAAACTCTTCCATTTTCTTATAATAAAGCCGACAGTTGACTTTGGAATATTTAGGAGCGAGGACATTTCTCGACCGGATTTGTTCCACAGGTGGCATCCACGCTGGAAATCACTGAGAGCGGCCCATTCTTTCACAAATGTTTGTAGAAACAGTCTCCATGCCTAAGTGCTTGATTTTATACACCTGTGCCCAAACCAAGTGATTAGGACACCTGATTCTGATCATTTGGATGGGTGACCAAATACTTTTGCAATATAGTGTATATATTTCAGACTTCGGTATACATATTACTGTATTTTTTGGACTACAGGGTGCACTTAAAATCCTTTCATTTCCTGTGCGCCTTACAACCCCGTGCGGATAATGTACATATTAATTCTGGTTGTGCTTACTGACATCTAAGCAGTTGTATTTGGTACATGGTGTAATGATAAGTGTAGCCAGTAGATGGCAGTCACACATAAGCGATATGTGTGGACTGCAGGCTGACGCCTGTTCAATAAATAACTTAGCAGGCAAGCCCAAAACTTTGATGTTCCATTGACAATATAGAATAGAGGTCCCCAAACTTTTTGACTCGGGGGCCGCATTGGGTTAAAAAAATTTGGCCGGGGGCCGTGTTGTGTATTTATATTCCGAGCACATTCTCCAAGCAGGGCTTCCTTGCTGGGTCAAGGGTGAACGCAGCCAACAACAACAGGCAGCAAGGCAGGCTACTGTGTCTTCACCGCTGAAATCAAGTTGATGAACTTTCTACAGCTCAACTTTTCAATGCACTTCATTTTCAATTCCTGCCCCATCCATAACACATCTCCACGTCGGCGAGACTTTGATGCGAGCCATTTCAAAAGGTAACAGCGGGACGTAGCATCGGGGCCGGTGCAGCACTTCAGGCTAAGACTGATATATAAGACTGATATAAACGCTCAGCAGCTGTCCAGGGAAAGGGGAGATGAGCTCTTTAGATGCACTTCATCTTCCACATCAATAACACAGCTTCGGAAGGACAATACAGGACACGCAATGCTAACAACACGGAATGCTAACAACCCAGCTAATGATTGTAGCGGTGATTGTCAAGTTAACCAAAGTTTTTGCAGAAGAACTTACCGTATGCCGGTGGTTTCAACGCATGGAAACCCAGTTCTAACTTAGAAAAATGACCCAGTATGTGACAAAGTATTTCCACGCCATGGCCGTGTTTTAGTTGCCGGGTGACGGCCTTAGCAATGATGCTTGAAGGATCCTTCCGAGTACTGCGATCTACAGTAGTACACACTTAAGGCTATAATATTGGATAAAACAAGTGTAAGGGTGGTTGTATGGGTTGTAATTCATGTTAAGAGGGCTCTAATGTAAAAAAAAAAAACGTGTTCAGAAAGTGGTAAACGGTCATAACCGGGTAATCGCGATAATACTATTATAGTTGTAAGTTGTAAATATACACATACTGTACATATACATTCACTGTACAAACATACGTATACACATACTGTACATATACAAGTACATATACATACATACACTCATGCATATAATGATGTTTCATCAAACATATATTAACGTTGTTGCCCTAGGTCAGTGGTTCTTAACCTTGTTGGAGGTACCGAACCCCACCAGTTTCATATGCGCATTCACCAAACCCTTCTTTAGTGAAAAATAAAAGTTTTTTTTTTTTTCAAATTCAAGACAAAGTTATATGTTTTTGGTAACACTTTAGTATGGGGAACACATTCTAAGTAACAAAGACTTAATTTAGAGTTATTTGGACACTAGGGGAACATATTCTAAGTAATAAAGACTTAATTTAGAGTTATTTGGACACTAGGGGAACATATTCTAAGTAATAAAGACTTAATTTAGAGTTATTTGGACACTAGGGGAACATATTCTAAGTAATAAAGACTTAATTTAGAGTCATTTGGTTATAGGGTTAGGGTCAGGGTTAGAGGGTTGGGGTTATAATAAGGCCATGCCGAATAAAGCATTACTAAGTACTTAATAATGACTAGTTAAGAGCCAATATGTTACCAATTTGCATGTTAATAAGCAACTAATTAATGGCAAATATGTTCCCCATACTAAAGTGTTACCATGTTTTTTACTGGTGCATAAAATCAACCGTGCATGAACATCACCTTGTTCAAAGAACAAAACCAACACAGTGCATAAACTCACAACAAATTACACACCTGCAAACCAGTCAGCTGTTGCCGTATCCGTAATACGCCGATAGGGAGAAGTTTGTATTTACAGGATGAGTCGGGTGTTTTGACCTCCGCCGAACCCCTGAAGCCGACTCACTGAACCCCTAGGGTTCGATCGAACCCAGGTTAAGAACCACTGCCATAGGGGGAACTGGGTAACACATGGCACACTGACAAAGCTTAACCTATTGTTACTATAACAATCTAAAAGGTTAATAGAGTTGGCTTCTCTTTCTTCCCCTCCATTTATCTGCTTTCTTTTGTATTTCAAGTTATCATTACATATATGTATTGTTGAAACAATTGTATTGTTGATAATAGAGGTAATTATTGTTATTATTCATTATCAATAGTGCTATTTCGATCGGTATTTTTATTGCTCTATTTGTAGTGTAATAATGTTTATTATAATTTCTGTATTATTAATATTTATTTCACTAACTGATTCTTTGCTATCAATTTTCCCATCATAGTTGTACATATCCTATTTGCTGATGTTGCTATTGTTATTGTTGTGTTTGCTGTTGTTTGTTGTCTCTCTGTCTTATCCCCCTCTTGTCCCTGCAATTTCCCCCATTTTTACAGATTAGAAGTGCATTGCTTACCACATCATTTGTAAAGGTGTGCCTGCTTCTGAAAGAAGCAAAAATAAATAAAAACAATTTGGAAAAATCCTAACATTTAAAAATATATTGAATGGACGGTAACTGATCTGTTCAGTTGCCTTGTGGTTAGAGTGTCCGCCCTGAGACTGGAAGGTTGTGAAAGACTATAAAAATAGGACCCATTGCCTCCCTGCTTGGCACTCAGCATCAAGGGTTGGAATTGGGGGTTAAATCACCAAAATAATTCCCGAGCGTGGCCACCGCTGCTGCTCACTGCTCCCTTCACCTCCCAGGGGGTGAACATGGGGATGGGTCAAATGCAGAGGGTCATTTCACCACACCTAGTGTGTGTGTGACTATCATCGGTACTTTAGCTTTAACTTTAACTAAGTAGCAAACCAATGGGCGGAGCCTGTTCTGTGATTAGTCAGTCTACATGGAATATGGTCGATCAACCAGCTGTTTCTGCCTTTTCCTGCTCGCAAAAAGGTACCATACTAGAAAAGCCAGACAAACCACCCATTGTTCATTCATTTTCATCAGACCTTAATTTCCATCCTTTCATTTTTCCATACTTCTCCTCTTCTTCTCCATGCGGCGCTGACGCTTCTCCTCGCGCCTCTTGGCCTCCTCCACCTCCTGGTGCTGCCGGCACTTGTGAAAGTTCTCCACCACCACGCCGACAAACATGTTGAGGACGAAGAAGCTGACGATGAGCAGGAAGGAGATGAAATAGAGCAGCATCCAGGGGTTGTTGTTGGTCACCGGCTGGGAGTGATGAACAAGTTAGGACGGTTATTTTGGCCAGATGTTGGTTAGCGGGTGTTGTCGGTTGTTTACCTGTTGGTCCACAGCGACGGCATCCAGGCCGTGGTACATGATGTTGACCCAGCCGTCCTTAGAGGCCAGTACAAACAGGGACATCAGGGCCTAAACACATGTACACATTTTAAGGGTGTAAATATACACTTCATTTGACACTAAACACAACAACAAATGGCACCGACCTGTCCCAGGTTGTCGAAGTTGTACTTATGGTGGACCCACTTGTAGTTGGCTTGCAGACAGTCGGATTTGTTGGTGATGTTTTTGACATCCGGGCCCAAGCAGTAGAAGAACTTGCCTTTAAACAGCTGTTGGAGAATTGAGACAATGAGACGGGCTAAACAAGGCTTTATTGTTTCCGAGGAGAAATTTGTCTTGGACATTAAGACACAGCATTTTACATACACACATACTAGAGATGTCCGATAATCCGATATTATCGGCCGGCATACTTGGTCAACAGCCATACAGGTCACACTGAGGGTGACCGTATAAACAACCTTAACACTGTTACAAATGTGCGCCACACTGTGAACCCACACCAAACAAGAATGACAAACACATTTCGGGAGAACATCCGCACCGTAACACAACATAAACACAACAGAACAAATACCCAGAACCCCTTGCAGCACTAACTCTTCCGGGACGCTACAATATACACCCCCCCGCTACCCCCTACCTTCTAAACCCTGACAGCCCCAACCCCGCCCACCTCAACCTCCTCATGCTCTCTCAGGGAGAGCATGTCCCAAATTCCAAGCTGCTGTTTTGAGGCATGTTAAAAAAAAGAATGCACTTTGTGACTTCAATAATAAATATGGCAGTGCCATAATGGCATTTTTTTCCATAACTTGAGTTGATTTATTTTGGAAAACCTTGTTACATTGTTTAATGCATCCAGCGGGGCATCGCAACAAAATTAGGCATAAAAATGTGTTAATTCCACGACTGTATATATCGGTTTCGGTTGATATCGGAATCGGTAATTAAGAGTTTGACAATATCGGAATATCGGATATCGGCCAAAAAGCCATTATCGGACATCTCTAATTAATTTCTTTAAATGTAGGGGAAAAAAATCGTAAATCTAATTGTTCGTGTAGATTAAATTTTTAGGCCATATCGCCCGAGCCTAAAGGAACATAACATCCCCACCTGGACGCCGAGAATGCCAAAGATGATGAAGAAAGCACAGCAGATGAGCACAATGTTGCCGATGGGTTTGAGGGAGGTGATGAGGGTCTCCACCACCAGCTTCAGGCCTGGAGCTCTGCTAATCACCCTGTAGAGAAGAATAGAACAAACAAATATTTGTAAAACTCTTATACTGGATCTCTTAATAGTGTTTCAGGCAAACAATTGTTTGAAATTAGCATAGAGAAAAAACACTGATGCTATGTCTGTAGAATACATTCAGAACAGCGCTTTGCCATTACTGCACCTGAGAGGACGCAAGGTTCTCAGCAGTCGGAGCACTCGGAGCACACCCAGGATCTTAGCCCCGCCCGCCATGGACACCACAATGTCAATCAATGATACAAAAACCAGAAAGCCGTCCAGGATGTTCCAGCTGCTCCGCAAATATGCCTGCTCCCCCATGTACAGACCCATGGAAACCACCTGAGGGTGAGAAAGACAGCAAGAAGGGTGACGCGTGGATGACAGCGTTGACAATGAGTTGCATTAAATCCAAAGAGGTTCATTAGATTTTCCAAAAATTATGCAATTTTGTTATTCTTATAGCCGGAACTGTGTGTTTATTTATCAATAGTTTTAGCCGAAACTGTCAGGTACGGAAATAAACACACAGGTCTGGCTATGAGAATACCAAAATAGCAGAATGAGTAGAGTTGATTTTTGTCTGGGTACAGACTAAGTTCTTATATATATATATATATATATATATATATATATATATATATATATATATATATATATATATATATATATATATATATATATATATTAGGGCTGCAACAACTAATCGATTAAATCGATTAAAATCGATTATAAAAATAGTTGGCGATTAATTTAGTCCTCGATTCGTTGGATCAATGCTATGCACATGCACAGAAGCAATTTTTAATTGTTTTATTATTTTTGTTTTAATTTTTTTTAAATTTTTATAAACCTTTATTTATTAACTGCAACATGTACAAATAGCTGAGAAACAATAATCAAAATAAGTATGGTGCCAGTATGCTGGTTTTTTTCAACAAAATAGTGGAAAGGATAGAAATGTAGTCTGTCTCTTTTATCCGATTATTAATCGAAGTAATAATCGACAGATTAATCGATTATCAAATTAATCGTTAGTTGCAGCCCTAATTTATATATATATATATATATATATATATATATATATATATATATATATATATATATATATATATATATATATATATATATATATATATATATATATATATATATATATATATATATATATATACTGTATATCTAGGGTTTTCTTTATTTTCATGACTATTTGCATTGTAGATTGTCACTGAAGGCATCAAAACTATGAATGAACACATGTGGAGTTATGTACTTAACAAAAAAAAGGTGAAATAACTGAAAACATGTTTTATACTCTAGTTTCTTCAAAATAGCCACCCTTTGCTCTGATTACTGTTTTGCACACTCTCGGCATTGTCTCGATGAGCTCTCTGATTAGTGCCCAGGAGCAGGTGAGCGTCCCGAACACTAATCAGAGGCAGGTGAAAACAATCTGCAGTCATAGCAACTAAAACACAAACCTAGGGGTGCTCAATACAGGAATTGAGGGAGTCAAAAACTAAAACATGATCCGGGCAGCGGATTATGACAATAGTAGTTCTGTACAGCATGCTCAAGTATTTTCATGTACATAAGATGTGGGATTGTAAATAATGTTAATGAGATGAATCCTTAATTGGGGGTTAAATCACCAAAATGATTCCCGAGCGCGGCCACCGTTGCTGCTCACTGCTCCCCTCACCTCCCAAGGGGAAGAACAAGGGGATGGGTCAAATGCAGAGAGTAATTTCACCACACCTAGTGTGTGTGTGACTATCAGTGGTACTTTAACTTTAACTTTAATACAATTACCTTCAAGAAAAAAAGTACCTTTAAAAAAAAAAGAAGAAAAAAGCATGTCACCCAAAAATGCGTTACTCATTGAAAAACATCCCAAAAATGGTTCATAGTTTTGAAATCCCAGAAATTGAGTTAAAATCATACCCTTATAACCCCAAAAATGGATTGCTCTTCATAAAAATAACTCCAAAATGTAACCCAATACTCGCAACTCATAAATTGGGTTATCAAAATAACCCAGCATTTTTTTGGGAGTTAAAAGGCTACACTAGTGTTGTAACGATACCAATATTTTGGTACCGGTACTAAAATAATTTCCATACTTTTTGGTACTTTTCTAAATAAACGAGACCACAAAAATGTTTTATTATTGGCTTTATTTTAACAAAAAATCTTAGGGTACATTAAACATATGTTTCTTATTGCAATTTAGTCCTTATATAAAATAGTGAACATACAAGACAACTCGTCTTTTATTAGTAAGTAAACAAACAAAGGCTCCTAATTAGTCTGCTGACATATACATTAACATATTGTGTCATTTATAATGCTATTATTTTGTCAACATTATTAACCTCTTAAGGCCCAAGCTGTTTGTTTACATGCTTTTTTTTTATTTCTAAGGACAAGTGGTAGAAAATTAATTATTAATCTACTTGTTCATTTACTGTTAATATCTGCTTACTTTCTGTTTTAACATGTTCTATCTACACTTTTGTTAAAATGTAATAATCACTTATTCTTCTGTTGTTTGATACTTTACATTAGTTTTGGATGATACCACAAATTTGGGTATCAATACGATACCAAGTCGTTACAGGATCATACATTGGTCATATTCAAAGTCCTCATGTGTCCAGGGACATATTTCCTCAGTTTATAAACATAATATCAATTAAAATAAAATGAAAGATGATGTTGTGATGCCAAAAAATATCGACATAATCATAGTAGTATCGACTAGATACGCTACTGTGCTTGTTATCATTACAGTGGATGTCAGGTGTAGATCCACCAATGGCGTTAGTTTTGGATGATACCAAGTCGTTACGACATTGGTCATATTTAAAGTCCTCATGTGTCCAGGGACATATTTCCTTAGTTTATAAACATAATATACATTTTTTAAAAACGAAAGAAAATGTAACGCTAAAAAATATGGACGTAATCATAGTAGTATCGACTAGATACGCACCTGTACTTGGTATCACTACAGTGGATGTTAGGTGTATATCCACCAATGGCGTTTGTTTACATTTTGACACCGGTGAGCTTCGGTGTGTATTGAAGCATGTTTAGCTATTCCTCGTCCTGCAGGGATGATACTTGTAGGAAACATACTTTATATGTCGCCATGGAGACCAGGATTAGTGATTTAGAAGTCGCTAAAACACTGACGACGGCGGATGGATGTTAGCCACTAGCTAGCTATCCATGTCTTAAAGTACCTCTTCCGGGCGTTTCAGTGTTATAACTTCGCCTTTATCTTTAGGTTTTAAGCCAAAATGCGTCCGTTCTCCCTTTTCTGTCTACACACCGTGTCTGCTTGTAAGTACTCTGTGATTGTGCGCTGCCGAACATGCTCTGTTGCGTGTAAAACCAGCAATGTCACGACGTGAATTCGATGCAGGCAGAAGGGGTATAGTACAGAAAATGATTCATTAGTATGGCGGTACTATACTAATACCGGTATACCGTACAACACTAGTCTACGCTGGTACGTCCGCTTATGATTTACAAACGCATGCAATCTGCAGGTTTAAAAGAAAAAAATAAGCAATCAATTAGTTGCGCATTGCACCAAGAGTCCCCCCATGCCCTCCCCCAAATAATCACCAAAAAAAAAACCCCACAGTGAAATATCGAGCAACACGCTGACCACTTCATCATGCGCCTTTTACTTTCGCTGCATCTTGTACACAACTGAGCTCAGCGGTGGAGTCCTGCAGAGAGATGAATGCTGCACACACCAACACGTGTTATTTAGACACACAGGCCTCAGACACAGAGGGTTACATGTACAGCCTGGCCAGGGGGGAGGGGGGGGGGTGGGCCCGACAAGTCTGCGGCTCGCGATTGGTTAATAATTGATCGTGGGAGTGCATAACGGATGGCCCACTTGTGCCAAAGAATCACAGGGAAAACAGAGACGTGCAGAGAGGATGCATGCAAGGAATGGGGAAGCAGACGAGGAGGGATTAACTCTGTGCAGTGAATGGCCATAACAGCAAGATGTAGTAAAGTGTTACCTTGAGTGTCATCTCGCTCACAAAAATGGCGGTAAAGATGTAGTTGGAGATGGTGAGAAACACTCTTTCCTGAATTAAAAGAGACACACAGACAACAAGAGAGATTCGCAGTTAAAAAAAAGAAAGAAAAAAAAGAACAAGAGATGATGCGACAATAAGGAGTAGTAAAGTCTTCCTTATAGCCCCTTTTATGTCATAAAAGTTCATTAAGCCTGAGATTGAAGTTATCGCCCGACAAACGGCCTCTCGGAAGGAATAGTCGCTTCATGTTGAGAGTCGGTCCACGTAACATTTTAACTGGATCGTCGAAAGCCGAGACGGTTTTCTTTTATTTGTTTGTGAATTTATAAACAATATGAATATGTATCATATTGGCTGGAATGATTGCCACTGGAGTCTCCTACAGTTGTCTGCTTAGACTTAGACAAACTTTATTGATCCACAAGGGAAATTGTACCACAGTAGCTCATTTTCAAAGGATGGAAAGGGTAAGGATGGAGAGGATAATGCAGGTATTAAATAGACAAAAAATTTACTATAGTAGCCATATAAAATATAACATATATGAAATGTTCCCTCTAATTTTTCATGTATTATTATAATCAAGTGACAGTAGTCAATTTCAAGAGATTATTTTCTAATATATATGATTTGGCCCACTTAGATATTGTTTTTTTTTTTAAACAGCTATGCACTATAGCAGTGGTCCCCAACCACCGGTCCGTGGCCCGGTACCGGTCTGTGGACCGATTGGTACCGGGCCGCGGCCGCACATATGCAAGTATGTGGGCTCTGTACCGAGGATGTCGTTGTGGCTTGTGCAGCCCTTTGAGACGCTTGTGATATAGGGCTATATAAATAAACATTGATTGATTGATTGAAAAAAAAAAAAAAAAAAAAAAGTTTTTATTTTATTTATTTATTTAGTTAATCAACATAAAAAACACAATATATACATTATATATCAATATAAATCAATACAGTCTGCAGGGATACAGTCCGTAAGCACACATGATTGTATTTCTTTATGACAAAAAAAATAAAAATAAAAATAAAAATACCATAACCCCATAATTCCCAAGCTTATCTTCTTGAATTAGAATTTAGGGAGGATGAACTACTGCTTCTAGAAGCGAGTACAAAAGTTGGAGCACACGGAAGCCGAGAAACTAAGGTGGAAGTGAATCGAAGCTGCAAAATGTGTAATTTGGAGCCGAGCTATTTCGATATAAATGGATTGCTTACCCATAATTAACCGTAAAAAATGTCCCTGGCCAGCTGGACCAAACAGACAACTGTCCATAGAGTAAGAGACACTTTATATTGATCATGATACACGCAGTACTTCATGTGTTAGTACAACTAGAGTACATACACTGCCTGGCTTGCTGTGTAACATGAAATGTGGGCTAATTTTTTACAGATACTGTTGTATGATTGTTCATGTTTCTCAGATTGGTGTCGTATCGCACGCGTTTCGTGCTGACGTAGAAGCTTGCTTATCTCTTGCCGTAGTTAGCTTCTACGGCTAATGTGGTAGCATGCTGATTGATGTGTTAGTACGCTAGAAAATTAGTTTCTCAGTGTTCGCTCTTACAATAACAATGTCGCTACAGTTTGGTTTTTACACGGGTTACGGAACGTAAATGAAGGCATTTTCAAAGTGATTTAGAGGTAGAATTGATTGCTCCCATTAGCTGTATTGCTAGCCACCCAAAACTAGCAGATTTGTATATGTTAGAAAGCGAAAAAAGCTCAAAAACTTTTGTGTTCTTGTCTTTCATAATGATTGTGAACGATAGGCAAAATTCCAGAAAAAGTGCAGTTCCCCTTTAAACCGTGGAATTTATAAAATGGAGCGGAAAATTTATGGATTTTTCTTTGCTAACGGCCACAACGTTTTGTACTCAACAAATAGTTTTCATGAAACAACGACAGAGAAGCTGAAAAGGTGTGGTATTGTTTGTGCTATGGCGCCATCTCTTGGATAAGTTCGCTCACTGTAGGTGCTTAGTTTAGCGCTGTTTAGTTCCTTGAACCGAAAGTATAAGTGCCGTTCCATCTACTAGTCATCCATAGCCTTTCCATGAGTATGGTTTCTTCATTCATCATTTCAAGCAATGTTTGTAAGTTCTACAATATAACTAAAACAATTCACATTTACTAAACGGTCACGTTTTATTGTAGTGTTTTCATGCATATTTGTACGTACTATCGTAACGTAATCAAGCTGGCGTCGTTAGCACTAGCGAACATGCTAACACGTTTACAAGTGTCTTTGTCGGTATTATTAACTTACAACAGCATTAATTTTGCATTGTTTCAGTTTCACAAATTCCTCAGTAAATTCATCAAAGTGTCACCGTGGAGTTTTTGAGTCTGTTTAGCTGATCGGAGTGCTAGCTTCTGCAGCTTGTGGGTCCATGACGATGACTTCTGTTTTGTTTGATCAGCCGTTTTACTGCCTTGTGACAGGCACCGTTTGGAAACAATTAAGGTATGTGAATAAACATTTACGGTAACACTTTAGTATGGGGAACATATAAGTAAGAAAGACTGAATTTAGAGTTATTTGGACACTGGGGGAACATATTCTAAGAAACAAAGACTTAATTTAGAGTTATTTGGTTAGGGTTAGGGTTAGGATTAGAGGGTTAGGGTTAGTAATGGTGAATATGTTCCCCATACTAAAGTGTTACCGGCCTTCTGGTTGTATAATAAGGCCATGCAGAATAAAGCATTAATAAGTACTTAATAGTTACTAATTAATTACTTATTTGCATGTTAATAAGCAACTAATTAATGGCGAATATGTTCCCCATACTAAAGTGTTACCATATTTACAAAATCTTTCTGTGTAAATAACTCATTTCACAATGTGTATTATGTGTAGCTAATATATGGAAACATTTCAAGTCCTTAGTGGTTTCATTTTTTGTAATTTTCAACGTTTTTTTTTCCAAATCTAATGAGTTTGTAGCTAATACCACACATCTGTACATGTAAATGCAGCATGCAAAGGCACCGTTGCAGATAATCCAATATTGTCTTGTAATTAATCACATGTAAACGCGTTAGATAATAATATAAACTAAATATATTATATTGCTCCTATATTTTTGCATAATCTCCCCATTCCCAACTCGTAAACACACGCATCCATGCATTTGTTTGCATTACCAAGCTGCCCTGCAGTATCTTGGGCCTCTCGAGCGCCACTGTGATGCAGTTGGAGAAGATGAAGGCCAGCACCACGTAATCAAACAGCTTATGAGTGATGATAGACTGGCAAATCTGCCTGAACCTGGGTTAAAAATGACAGGAGAGAGCACAGTTAGAAAAGTGCAACTCATCTACTATAACTACTGCACATCTGTTCCAATTAGACAATCTTCGACAAATTGCAACACATGAGGAAGCCCCAGCCTGCTGTTATAATGCAACAGACAGACACCGCATCAAAAACCATAGAAGGGGGTGAAACCAACTGAATGCGCATTTCCCACATTTGGCACGTTGCACTGTTTCTGCTGCCCAAAAGCAATTAAATATTCTCACATTGATGTCTATTGGAAAGAACGGAAAGAAAGTCAAGTTCATTGCAATGCCTGCATCTATACCAAAGATGATTAATTCATGCGGTCGTTAGGTCTCGTCTCGATTACTGTAACATGTTATTTTCGGGTCTCCCTATGTCTAGCATTAAAAGATTACAGTTGGTACAAAATGCGGCTGCTAGACTTTTGACAAGAACAAGAAAGTTTGATCATATTACGCCTATACTGGCTCACCTGCACTGGCTTCCTGTGCACTTAAGATGCGACTTTAAGGTGTTACTACTTACGTATATAATACTAAACGGTCTAGCTTCATCCTATCTTGCTGATTGTATTGTACCATATGTCCCGGCAAGAAACCTGCGTTCAAAGAACTCCGGCTTGTTAGTGATTCCCAGAGCCCAAAATAAGTCTGCGGGCTATAGAGTGTTTTCTGTTCCGGCTCCAGTACTCTGGAATGTCCTCCCGGTAACAGTTAGAGATGCTACCTCAGTAGAGATAACTAATTTCACAATGTCTGCAGTTTATAGTCCTTAATGGCTAAACTATGAAAACATATTTTTTTCTTTCCAAATTTAGTAGGTGCAGCTCTGTAGTCTGGAAAATACGGTATGCATTTATGTTTACAATAACCAAAAAAAAAAATGGTTTCAAGTCCTTAGTAGTTTCACTTTTTTGACATTTTCAATGTTATTTTTTCCAAATCTAATGAGTTTGTAGCAAATACCAAACACATAAAATACTGAACGGTCTAGTTCCATCCGACCTTGCTGATTGTATTGTACCATATGTCCCGGCAAGAAATCTGCGTTCAAAGAACTCCGGCTTGTCAGTGATTCCCAGAGCCCAAAAAAAGTCTGCGGGCTATAGAGCGTTTTCTATTCGAGCTCCAGTACTCTGGAATGCCCTCCCGGTAACAGTTAGAGATGCTACCTCAGTAGAAGCATTTATGTTCCATCTTAAAACTCATTTGTATACTATAGCCTTTAAATAGACCCCCTTTTTAGACCAGTTGATCTGCCGTTTCTTTCCTGCTCTGCCCCCCTCTACTGCCTACATGCTATCGTAATGTAATCAAACTGGTGTTGTTAGCACTAGCGAATGCTAACACGTTTACAAGTGTCTTTTTTAGTATTATTAACTTACAACGGCATTATTTTTGTATTGTTTCAGTTTCACAAATTCCTCAGTAAATTCATCAAAGTGTCACCGGGGAGTTTTTGAGTCTGTTTAGCTGATTGGAGAGCTAGCTTCTGCAGCTTGTGGGTCCATGACGATGACTTCTGTTTTGTTTGATCAGCCGTTTTACTGCCTTGTGACAGGCACCGTTTGGAAACAATTAAGGTATGTGAATAAACATTTACAACTTCTTTCTGTGTAAATAACTCATTTCGCAAAGTCTGCAGTTTATAGTCCTATATGGCTAATATATGGAAACATATTTTTTTCTTTCCAAATTTAGTGGGTGCAGCTTATACACCGGCATACTCTGTAGTCCGGAAAATACGGTATGCATTTATGTTTACAATAACCAAAACAAAAATGGTTTCAAGTCCTTAGTAGTTTCACTTTTTTGCCATTTTCAATGTTATTTTTTCCAAATCTAATGAGTTTGCGGCTAATACCACACATATAAAATACTAAATGTTCTAGCTCCATCCTATCTTGCTGATTGTATTGTACCATATGTCCCGGCAAGAAATCTGCGTTCAAAGAACTCCGGCTTATTAGTAATTCCCAGAGCCCAAAAAAAGTCTGCGGGCTATACAGCGTTTTCTATTCGGGCTCCAGTACTCTGGAATGCCCTCCCGGTAACAGTTAGAGATGCTACCTCAATAGTAGCATTTAAGTCCCATCTTAAAACTCATTTGTATACGCTAGCCTTTAAATAGACCCCCCTTTTAAACCAGTTGATCTGCCGTCTCTTTTCTGCTCTGCCCCCCTCTCCTGCGTGGAGAGGTTATCAGGTGACCACAGATGCTGCGCCAGCTGTTCAAAGTCGGGACCCGGAGTGGACCACTCATCTGTGCATCAGTTGATGACGTCTCTGCGCTGCTGACCATTGCACCGGTCGCCCAGAGGGTGGGGGTCCCCATATCTGCGGTCCCCTCCAAGGTTTCTCATTTTATCCCATTGGGTTGAGTTTTTTCTTGCCCTGATGTGGGATCTGAGGCTTGTGCAGCCCTTTGAGACACTTGTGATTTAGTGCTATATAAATAAACTTTGATTGATTGATTGATTGATTGATGCAGAGTATGAAAGAAACCATTTACAAAGCGGCAATCGATCCCTGTGGCGATTTGGCCCGTCTTTCAATAAAATGGGCAAGGCGGAATCTCTATTATTAATGTTTTGGTGTGAAATGCACCGCCGGTACTTTGTATCAAGGCACAGTAATGATGGGGACTCACTTGTTCTGTGGAGAGAAGAGAAACACCGACCAGTCCTCCCTGGTCTCACACCAGTCTGGCTTGTGCGCCTCTAACATCTTCTGGATGCGGAAGCACAAACTCTGCAACACAACCCAACGCATTATGTCGTAAACGTAAAACGACGCCAGACCCACACGGTTTGAATTATTTACAGACGTGAAACACATACAGGAAACGGCTCCGAGCGTCTACCAACATTACCATCTGTAAAGCGCTCTTACCCCGCTGTCTAAATAGTCCTCTCTAATTAACCGTGTTTCTCTCGTACACGGTCTTGTTTACAATAGAAACAATAGGGCCCCCGTGGGGCCTGATAGATAAGAAGTGCCGACTTTACACAAAGTGCTCGGAAATCCTGCACATGAGAGCAGGAGATTATTGCATGTGTAAAACGCCGCAGTAAAACACACAAGCGCTAACGGCGGGGTTGGTGAACGCTACTGTTGATTGTATTTCTTTGTTGAGCTTAGCAGCTGTCAAGGTTCCATCTGTGGAATTAGATGCCAAGAATAAACATTGATCCATCCATTTTCTACATTGTTTATCCTGTTAAGGATTACGGCAAAGGATGGAGCCAGTTGACAACGTGGACCGGTTGCCGGTCAATCACAGGGCAATTGGAAGTGGGACAAGATATGGAAATGGAGCTATGTGAACCACTACACCACCAGTACCATGGTTTGCTAAATCCATGAGGTTATATTATATTATATTACACAAATCCCCAAAACCAGTGAAGTTGGCACGTTGTGTCATTCGTAAATAAAAACAGAATACAATGATTTGCAAATGCGTTTCAACTTATATTCAATTGAATAGACTGCAAAGACAAGATATTTAATGTTTGACCTGAGAAACTTTTTTTTTTTTTGTTGCAAATAATCATAACTTAGAATTTATGGCAGCAACACATTGCAAAAAAGTTGGCACAGGGGCATTTTTACCATTATGTTACATGGCCTTTCCTTTTAACAACACTCCGTAAACGTTTGGGAACTGAGGAGACCAATATTTGAAGCTTTTCAGGTGGAATTCTTTCCCATTCTTGCTTGATGTATAGCTTAAGTTCTTCAACAGTCCGGGGTCTCCGTTGTGGTATTTTAGGCTTCATATACCTTTCAGCATTAATGGTGCCTTCACAGATGTGTAAGTTACCCATGTCTTGGGTACTAATACACCCCGATACCATCACAGATGCTGGCTTTTGAACTTTGCGCCTATAACAATCCAGATGGTTCTTTTTCTCTTTGTTCCGTAGGACACAACATCCACTTTTTCCAAAAACAATTTTAAATGTGGACTCGTCAGACCACAGAACACTTTTCCACTTTGCATCAGTCCATCTTAGATGAGCTCGGGCCCAGCAAGGCCGGCTGCGTTTCTGGGTGTTGTTGATAAATGGCTTTGGCTTTGCATAGTAGAGTTTTAACTTGCACTTACAGATGTAATGACCAACTGTAGTTACTGACAGTGGTTTTCTGAAGGGTTCCTGAGCCAATGTGGTGATATCTTTTACACACTGATGTCGATTTTTGATGCAGTACCGCCTGAGGGATCCAAGATCCGTAATATCATCGCTTACGTGCAGTGATTTCTCCAGATTCTCTGAACCATGTGATGATATTACGGACTAAATTCCTTGCGATAGCTCGTTGAGAAATGTTGTTCTTAAACTGTTGGACAATTTGCTCACGCATTTGTTGACAAAGTGCTGACCCTCGCCCCATCCTTGTTTGTGAATGACTGAGCATTTAATGGAAGCTGCTTTTATACCCAATCATGGCACCCACCTGTTCCCAATTAGCCTGTTCACCTGTGGGGTGTTCCAAATAAATGTTCGATGAGCATTCCTCAACTTCCTCAGTCTTTTTTGCCACCTGTGTCAGCTTTGAAACATGTTGCAGGCATCAAATTCCAAATGAGCTAATATATGCAAAAAATAACAAAGTTTTCCAGTTTGAACGTTAAGTATCTTGTCTTTGCAGTCTATTCAATTGAATATAGGTTGAAAATGATTTGCAAATCATTGTATTCTGTTTTTATTTACCATTTACACAACGTGCCAACTACACTGGTTTTGGGTTTTGTAATTCATAGGACCAATAAGTGTTTTACGAAGAAATACACCGTACTTACCTGAATGTAAGACTAATTTTTGGACTATGTAGTTTTTTACATACAGTCAAAGACACATCTTTAACATTAGTGGTAGATTGCTATGAAAAAAAGGTACAATAGTTGTTTAATAACTTTGTTTTTCAATAACGTGAGAGACAGGAAAAAAAGCTTGAATTCTTTGGGCAGAAATCTTTTGGTGCCAGCTGTTGGTTTTGCAACACAAAACCCTAAATCAGGGATATTCAACAATATTATTTACCAGAAAGCTAAGGACCGGAGGACCGGACTTCCCCCTTCAGTATTGTTCTTATTTTGTATATTCCGGAGAATCAACGTCCTCTACAGTAGCCATTTGTTTTTGGTGTATTTAATTTGTCAGTTACTCTGCTGTTCTTAGAGACCTCTTGCAAAAAGTTATCTGCAAAAATCTGCTGAAAAAAGGTCAGTCTCTTACACATTTTTTCAACTAAAAATGGCCGGCCAACAGCTGAATAGTGCAAATGAAGAAAAAGGAGAGGACCTAAAACACAACCTTGAGGAACACCACTAAAGAAGTTGAACAAATGACTTCTGACTGCATCTGAAGGAAACAAGCTACACCAACATCTAACTTACTTACCGTATTTTCCGCACTATAAGGCGCACCTAAAAACCTCCAATTATCTCAAAAACTGACAGTGAGCCTTATAATCCGGTGCGCCTTATATATGGACACAGTTTTGAAATAGGCCATTCATTGAAGGTGCGCCTTATAATCCTGTGCGCCTTATAGTGCGGAAAATACGGTAAATCAAATTGCAAAAAATATGTGTAACTGCCAAAAAGGACTTAAAGGGGTGCCTTGAGGAACCCCTCAGTTATGTAAATCACAAGTTATGACCCTCTATGTTTGCTAGCATGGTTAAAATGTCAATGCAAGGATCTGCCAATGTGTTTACAGTGGTCCAAGTTCCTCTATACAACAGGAGCACTGTAGTGATTTTGGGAATTGGCTGCAAAAAAAAGTTTGTCTCCCAAGTTTTGAACTGAACTCAAAAGCCTGTAAAGTGTAATTCCCAGGCTGGATAGCGCTGCCCTCAATATAAGACAATCCATCTTTTCCCAGACTGCTTTTTTCTAGGAAAAATATCAGCTTAGCAAAAGACGGAAACAGCCGCAGTTTTATCATAACTGAAGAATGTTTCTTTGAAAAAGGAAGATGCGTGAACAGCACTGTGTCAGGAAGGTATGCATATTTATGTTTTAATTATGTTAAATGTGTTACTTTACACAAAATAAAATGTATTATTGAATAGGGGTGTCAAAAATGTGGGATCTAAACCGAGGATGTCGTTGTGGCTTGTGCAGACTTGTGATTTAGGGCTATATAAATAAACATTGATTGATTGATTGATGGTTGAAAAAATAGATTTTTGAATGAATCGTGATTCTTATTTGTAATAATTCTTAATCGGTTAACAAAAAAAAATAAAAATACATTTATTGTATATATATTTTTTATGTATTTTTTTTCTCATTAATTCTGTCCTGTAATGCCACTCAGGCAAATCATATTGTTGATGTAGATGCCCAAATCTGCAGATGTACTCTAAAAAACACAGTGTGGGATACCTCTCTTGTATTTGACTTTTTTAAAGGTTTAAGCAGAAAATAAGTCACATTTTTTAAAACAATCTATTTGATGGAGGAATGTAGATAATCATACAACTGTCAACCACTGTTATCAAAAAGTATTGATTTTGAATCGAGAATCATTTTGAATCAAGAATCGATTATGAAGTGAAGCTGGGATAGGCTGCCCGCGATCCCGAAAGGGACAAGCGGTAGAAAATGAATGGATGGTTAATGCTTTTGAAAACATATTGCTATAGCTTAGGGCCATTATATAATACAAGTGTAAAGAAGGTTAGGACAATTCCAAGGGTCCTTGCCTGACTGGTTCCGGCAAAAATAGCACTTGCCCCGAGTAATTTGTTCAAGCAGGTAAAGTATGTGAGCGACAGGAAGAGAAGCTTGAACTTTGTTGGGGATGCATCCCAGGACCCTAAATATAGGACAATTCATATTTCTCCAGACACTAGAAAAAATACCAACTTATACTCAGGTCATTTTAGTAGTAAGAAGCGATAAATATATACTGCAATACACATGCATATTTTTTAATATAAAAAAGGGACAAGCGGTAGAAAATGGATGGATGGATGGGAAATACTTCTAAATTTTAAGATTATTTTCTTAATGTGTCCTTATTTCTTAACATATCTTGGGTACACTTTATTTTTATATTCATAATATTTCTTTGGACATATCTTAAAGGCCTACTGAAATGATTTTTTTTTTATTTAAACGGGGATAGCAGATCCATTCTATGTGTCATACTTGATCATTTTGCGATATTGCCATATTTTTCCTGAAAAGATTTAGTATAGAACATCGACGATAAAGTTCGCAACTTTTGGTCTCTGATAAAAAAAAGCCTTGCCCCTAACGGAAGTAGCGTGACGTCACCAGAGAAAGGACTGCTCATATTTTCCTATTGTTTACACCAGCAGCGAGAGAGATTAGGACCGAGAAAGCGACGATTACCCCATTAACTTGAGCGAGGATGAAAGATTCGTGGATGAGGAACGTGAAAGTGAAGGACTAGCGTGCAGTGCAGAACGTATCTTTTTTCGCTCTGACCGTAACTTAGGTACAAGGGCTCATTGGATTCCACACTTTCTCCTTTTTCTATTGTGGATCACGGATTTGTATTTTAAACCACCTCGGATACTATATCCTGTTGAAAATGAGAGTCGAGAACGCGAAATGGACATTCACAGTGACTTTTATCTCCACGACAATACATCGGTGAAGCACTTTAGCTACTGAGCTAACGTGATAGCATCGGGCTAAAAATGCAGATAGAAACAAAACAAATAAGTCCCTAACTGTAACGATAGACAGAATATCAACAATACTACCAAACTCTGGACATGTAACCCCACGGTTAATGCTTTCCAGCTTGGCGAAGCTTAGCAATGCTGTTGCTAAAGACGCCATTGAAGCTAACTTAGCTACGGAGCCTCGACAGAGCTATGCTAAAAACATTAGCTCTGCAGCTACGCCAGCTCTCATCTGCTTATGACGACCCGTGCTCACCTGCGTTCCAGCGATCGCCGGTACGACGAAGGACTTCACCCGATCACCGATGCGGTCGGCGGCCCGGAAACGGAGGGAGTCGGAGGATGTCAAGGTGAGGTCGGTGGCTAGCGCGTCTGCTATCCATCTCAAAGTCCTCCTAGTTGTGTTGCTGTAGTCCGCCGCTAATACACCGATCCCACCTACAACTTTCTTCTTTGCAGTCTCCATTGTTCATTAAACAAATTGCAAAAGATTCACCAACACAGATGTCCAGAATACTGTGGAATTTTGAGATAAAAACAGAGCTTTTTGTATTGGATTCAATGGGCTCCGAATACTTCCGCTTCAACCGTTGACGTCACGCGCATACGTCATCATATCGAAACAATTCAGCCGGAAGTTTGCCGGGAAATTTAAAATTGCACTTTATAAGTTAACCCGGCCAATACGGCCGGGTTAACTTATAAACATTGCAACAATGTGTTGCAATGTTAAGATTTCATCATTGATATATAAACTATCAGACTGCGTGGTCGGTAGTAGTGGGTTTCAGTAGGCCTTTAATGCTGATGGGAATTGGAGTGGAGCTCTAAACCATGTTTTGTTGTATCTTATGTGCATTTACAATAAAAGCACCTATTCTAAAAAAACAAAAACAAAGAAAACCCAGCAATTTTATCATAACTATTCTTTTTTTTATAAAATGATGCATAAACAGCACTGACCCAGCAGGCACTAGACATTAAAATAACGTAGATATCTTGTTCAATTAGGTCCTGACGTTGAGCAACTCAAACCTAACATTGGAACAACATGCTTTTTGACGACGTTTAATCAATGTTGGGTTCTGACGTTGATTCAACCGTTGAATTTTGGTCAACCAATATCCTACAACACAAATGTAACATTAAAAGAACATACTTTTTGATGACGTTTATTCAATGTCAGGTCGTTAAGTTGATTTCACCATTGAAATGGAGTCATTTCCCAACCAACAACGTGGATCCAACGTTTGACATCAACGTTGTCTCAATTTACTAATACAACTATTTTCCAACGTTGTTTCAACGTCAGTTTTAAAGCACATGTATGTATAATCAACGTCTTATGCCTGCTGGGTGCGAACAGTTTCACTGTGCTAAGTGTTGTCGGTAAAGATACTAGTTGCCTGGATTTGATCTGACCCAATGCTAGCACACCTGACAAGATGACTGGTACAAATAGTAACTTACATAGTCAAGTTCATCATCCAGGTCCTCCCGGTCCTTGCTACGAGTGTTCACCTGGGGAAAGACGTCCGCAATCAGCTGTCTTTGGTTGTTCGTCCCACCCGGCTGCTCGGTCTGGTGGTTAGGAGGGGGTTGAAGGAGCTGTGCCAGGGGAGTCTTGCCATTGCAGTCCTGGTGGACTCTACCTATGACACTCACACTGTCCAGTCCCCCACTGCCACTGATAAGCAGGCCTCCAGAATAGCTCGTTTTCCTCTGGTGGGCATGAAGCGCCACGGGGGACACAGGACGGTGTGCTAACAGAGGAGGAGGGGGATGCGAGGCACCTGGGACTTGTAGAAGGTGCGGAAGCTCTAGGGACAAAGCCCGGCGGTCCCTCCTGGGTACAAAATGTCCCTGGAGGATCGGATGGCGAAGGTGAAGAGTTCGGGAAGCAACAGCAGGAGGTGAGAGGAGAGACTCCTCCTCATCTGGGTGTACACTGTGGAGGTGGCGGAGCGGGGACGAGGAGGCGCGGGGACCTCGGATACGGAGACTTCCACCAACGACACCTCCCAGACCGCCTAAGCCATGGCCATAGAACGGCCTGGCAGAAGGCGAAGAGGTGAAGATTGGACTGGCGGAGGGAGATGAGGAGGAGCAGGGTCGGACTCCGATCAGGTTGTTCCAACTGGAGCGACGCGCCCAGGAAGCCTGAGGATGAGGGGGTGGCGGGCGACCCCAGTTGTGGTAACTCCGACCTGGATACTGTGCAAAAAAACACAGTCCGTCGTATTCTAATGTTGTAAACATTGGCACACAAGTAGAGATGTCCGATAATGGCTTTTTTTGCCGATATCCGATACTTCCGATATTGTCCAACTCTTAATTACCGATTCCGATATCAATCGATACCGATATATACAGTCGTGGAATTAGCACATTATTATGCCTAATTTTGTTGTGATGCCCCGCTGGATGCATTAAACAATGTAACAAGGTTTTCCAAAATAAATCAACTCAAGTTATGGAAAAAAATGCCAACATGGCACTGCCATATTTATTATTGAAGTCACAAAGTGCATTATTTTTTTTTAACATGCCTCAAAACAGCAGCTTGTTTGGGACATGCTCTCCCTGAGAGAGCATGAGGAGGTTGAGGTGGGGGGGTAGCGGGGGGTGTATATTGTAGCGTCCCGGAAGAGTTAGTGCCGCAAGGGGTTCTGGGTATTTGTTATTTGTTCTGTTGTGTTTATGTTGTGTTACGGTGTGGATGTTTGTCATTCTTGTTTGGTGTGGGTTCACAGTGTGGCGCATATTTGTAACAGTGTTAAAGTTGTTTATACGGACACCATCAGTGTGACCTGTATGGCTGTTGACCAAGTATGATTTGCATTCACTTGTGTGTGTGATTGGGCCGGCACGCAATTGCAGTGCCTTTAAGGCACGCCCCCAATATTGTTGTCTGGGTGGAAATCGGGAGAAATTCGGGAGAATGGTTGCCCCGGGAGATTTGCGGGAGGGGCACTGAAATTCGGGAGTCTCCCGGGAAAATCGGGAGGGTTGGCAAGTATGACTGGGAGACGCAACTGCTCTGTACTTCTCCCTACGTCCGTGTACCACTCCGTACAGCGGCATTTTAAAAAGTCATAAATTGTACTTTTTGAAACCGATACCGATCATTTCCGATATTACATTTTAAAGCATTTATCGGCCGATAATATCGGCAGTCCGATATTATCGGACATCTCTACACACAACCAACAAAATGTGCTCGTCCAAGAATATTGTTATGTAACAGGGTTTTTTGGGTGCAGTTTTTTATTTTGAGCTACACTGAAAATTCCATCACCACTAGGTGGCGCAGTGCAGATCTATCAAACATGATCTATGGATCTTCTCAGCGAGAGATCTCTTTTGTGCATAGTAATATTGGTCAAGATCAAAGCTTATAGTGCCTTCAAACCAGAAAGGCAGACTACCTGGGCGTCTTACATCGTCGTGATAAACATGTGGATTTCAATCGGACAAACTTGATTGGTGAAAATATATTATAACTTTCCTAGGGGGTGTGTTTTGTTTCGTGAAACTCCACTCACACCTTGAGGTGAAAACTCAAGATTTTCCAAATTAATTGTCAACCACTCGCCCACATGCAGGGTTCATTTTTTGCTGGCGATTGGATGAATTACCTTGAACAGGGACTCTCAAACGGTGGTATGCGTACCTCTAGTGCAGGGGTGTCCAAACTTTTTCCACTGAGGGCCGCACACTGAAAAATCAAAGCAAGCGGGGGCCATTTTGATATTTTTTATTTTAAAAACCAATACACTATATGTGTAAAAAAGATACATTTAGGCCACCACTCAGACTTGATCCCGGGGACCCCAAAAGGTTTTGGTAAAAAAAAATATTACAAATGTGCCATTATTTAGTATTATTATTATTATTATTATTATTATTATTATTATTATTATTATTATTATTATTATTATTATTCAAGGTTTAAATCTCTAGATCAACATTAGGTCCATCTGTCAATATAACGCTTTTAAAGATTTAAGTTGTATGCCATTTTTGTCAAGGAAAACCGTGTTTTTTTATGGAAAAAAACACAAAATATGCAATATTTTCCCCCAATAAAAATTTAAAGTGGAATATTTGAGATTCTATAATAATTGGAGTCTTAAAAAGGTCAATAACTCATAACAACATTGATTATTTTTTTGAGCAATGACACTTTAAAAAAAAAAAAAGTCCCACTAAAATTATTGGGGATCCAAAAGGGTACTGCTCAGTAAAGTTTAAAAAAATAAATCCAACATTTTTTTTTAACTTTTACCACAATAGTCTCAAGATCAACTTCAGATGTATCCGTCAATTATAAGTTTTATTGTTGTTTTTGTTTTTTGTTTGTTCGTTTTAGGCCCTTCTTTAAAAAACTTAGTTTTTTAAATGGCAACCAAAAAATATGCAACATTTTCCTCCCAAAATATCTCAAAGTGGAATATTAAATGTGAAGTAAATGGAGCCTTGAATAGGTCAATAATTCATAATGACATTGATTTTGAGTCATTATTATTTTTTAAAGAAAGAAACAGCCTGCATGGCAGCTTTGTGTTATTACAGTAAATAATGAAACATTTTCTTGTTACATTTCACCTGTTTGCTCTTTTATACCACTTTTTATGTTTTTTATTTTTTTTTCATCGTAGTTATAGAATGTGCCGTGGGGCCGTTAAAAAATAACCCGCGGGCCGCACTTTGGACACCCCTGCTCTAGTGGTTCACCAAAAACATCACTTAATTAAATATTCAAACACAGTGTTACTGTACAATCTGTGTGTAATTCTACAGTAGGCAGTAATATTAAATAAAACCTCTGCCTTGTTTTTAATGAATATCTGGGCCTATTACGCTACTGTATTTTGATGTTGTTCATTATGTTGGTCCTTGCAGAACCAAATGTTTTCTGTGGTGCTACAAGGAGAAAAAAAAATTGAGAAACTGAGAACATGACCCAGAAGGTTTTGGTTGAGGTACGACCCCTGAAAAATGGCTCACGCAAATTAAAATCTACGCGTTTGATGAAAGAGCAGAGCTCTCAAATTACTTTGACGGACCTCATTTCTAACCTAAGGTTAGGTATTGGAAAATAATTAAGATTCAGGAGGTAAGCTTGAACCCGATTCTTGATGGATAGAGTAAAGTATGATGGTTAAAATGGGATCCTCCTGGAAAACAGCCATTGTCTGCGACCCCCTTGAAATGAATTACTATTGAGAACTTGATCATATTTATTCATCTATACAACACACTATTTTAGAGTTATAATATTTACAGTAGGAAGGGGATTTAAATGGCCCCATTCGGGAAATGTGACAAATTAGAAGGGTACATTATCCACTTTACCTGCCAGATGGCAGTAGAGTGTTGCTAAGTAGAGTGGCGTTTTCCATAATTTTCAGCAGACTGCATTGCAAAATGTTAACCCCTAAAGGTCAGTTAAAATGTATACTATATTAAGAATATGTGTACATATTGCATAGGGCCCTGACATCTAAAAAGTACAACTCTGTTCATTGTTATGTTCATGTATTTGTTATGTTTTTCATGTGTACGCACACATCAACACACATACAGTATGAGATGAGATCAATGAGATAAGGTAAGAACAGAATAGAAACTGCTGTGGAACTAGTTACAATGCAATATGCCATGGAAATACAATGTTAACACTTTTGTACAAACAAGTACAGTTGCACTTGTTTTTGCAAATGTGTTTATTCTGTAAAGGAATGAGTTAAATGTTTAAAATTGTTTAAACTATTAAAATGACTGGCTAATAGTGCTATTATGAATTGCAATGTCAGTACTATTTTTTTTCCTGCTATTTCAAATGCACTTGTTTTAATAAATAAATACAGCGGTTTAAAAGCATACACAATCTGTGTAAAAATATTAGTCTGTGGTTAAAAGGACTTGAAAGGACTCGAAACTCAAAATGCAGGACTTGTGACTTGACTTGAGACTTTCCAGTCTTGACTTTGGACTTGACTCGGGACTTGCCTGTCTTGACTCGGGACTTGACTCGAGACTTGAGGGCAAAGACTTGAGACTTACTTGTGACTTGCAAAGCAATGACTTGGTCCCACCTCTGCTCTCGACTCTCCAGGGGGTCATGACCCACCATTTGAGAAATAAATGATATATGTGATATAGTGCATTTTCTTTCAACCAAATGCCAAATTTACCTAACAAAATGCATAGCTGGCTTTTACAATTTTAAAACCCACAATAAAAAAAAAGAAGGAAAATCAATCTTAGGTTCATAAACACTCGGACAATCTGCAGAAATACGCCACGATGTAACATGAAAAATGGAAACCTAGATTGGCCAATCAATCAGCTGTCCAGAGTGATTTATACCTCTGTTCGGTCCTTGCTCACTTACCGCCGCCCTGTGCTCCAGGTTGGCCCGGCCAAGAGAAATGACGCTGTTCTTCCTCGACCCGAGTGCAAAGCTCAGCCTCTCTCCAGGAAACAGACCGGCAGGCAGCGGGCCCACATCCAAGTGTCCATTCGGGGTCAGTGTACAGATCTTCGGGTCTGCGGAAAGACCAAGTAAAGAGTGAGAGGAGAGCGACTGTAATGCGTGAACGCACTAGAGGGCCAAAGACCGTGTGAAAACATTGATTAGGCGTTTTTCTTCTCCCTGTTTTTACCTCTTGCTCAATGAGCTGAATTTAAACTCCACGACTTTGTAGAATACATTTCCTAAAGCGACGTAATGTGCCGGTTAAAAGAGACACGGGGAGGTTTAATCTGAGTCGAATCACCTCGAGAAGGAGCCAGAGAGCGTCTCGTAATGGCGATACCCTGCCAGGAGCTTGTCCCATCTTTAAATAGTAAAAAGGCACATCGCACTATCAGAGGCCTCGTTAATGTGCTGCTAACACGCTAATTTATAGAGTGTGATGCTTTGGATTTTTCCAGGAGAGATAAAAGAGAGAGACTTCAGAATGGAAAGGACGATTGTGCTTTCCCAGCAGGTACAAGGCATGAAAACGACATTGAGAACTTGTTGAATTAGGTCCTGACGTTGAGCGACTCAAACATATAACATGCTTTTTCGGAATCAGAATCACAATCAGAGGTACTTTATTAATCCCCGAGGGGAAATTAAGATTTTCAGCACAATCCCATTCAAGATCAGACAAACATTACAGGGAGACAGAACAGGATCGCTGACGGGTACTTTTTTGTGAACTTCTGGATCTGCTTCCCGGGAACCTTTTGGCCATGGAGACCAGCTGCTGGGTCTCTGCCACGCCAGAGTCCGTTTGGAGAGACTGGAGGAGATGCGGATGAAGAGACGGGGCTGCGGAGCCAGCACTGAGCGCCGGGACGGACAGGCTTCACAGTGTCTTGGCTGAATGAGCAGGTATTGGACACCTCAGTCTCCTTAGACCAGGGGTCACCAACGCGGTGCCCGTGAGGACCAGATGAGTAGCCCGCTGGCCTGTTCTAAAAATAGCTCAAATAGCAGCACTTACCAGTGAGCTGCCTCTATTTTTTAAATTTTATTCATTTACTAGCAAGCTGGTCTCGCTTTGCCCGACATTTTTAATTCTAGGAGAGACAAAACTCAAATAGAATTTGAAAATCCAAGAAAATATTTTAAAGACTTGGTCTTCACTTGTTTAAATGAATTCATTATTTTTTTTACTTTGCTTCATATATAACTTTCAGAAAGACAATTTTAGAGAAAAAATACAACCTTAAAAATTATTTTAGGATTTTTAAACACATATACCTTTTTACCTTTTAAATTCCTTCCTCTTCTTTCCTGACAATTTAAATCAATGTTCAAGTAATTTTTTTTTTTTATTGTAAAGAATAATAAATACATTTAAATTTAATTCTTCATTTTAGCTTCTGTTTTTTCGACGAAGAATATTTGTGAAATATTTCTTTAAACTTATTATGATTAAAATTCAAAAAAAATATTCTGGCAAATCTAGAAAATCTGTAGAATCAAATTTAAATCTTATTTCAAAGTCTTTTGAATTTCTTTTACAATTTTTGTTCTGGAAAATCTAGAAGAAATAATGATTTGTCTTTGTTAGAAATATAGCTTGGTCCAATTTGTTATATATTCTAACAAAGTGTAGATTGGATTTTAACCTATTTAAAATATGTCATCAAAATTCTAAAAGTAATCTTAATCAGGAAACATTACTAATGATGTTCCATAAATTCTTTTTTAAATTTTTTCAAAAAGATTTGAATTAGCTAGTTTTTCTCTTCTTTTTTTCGGTTAAATTTTGAATTTTAAAGAGTCGAAATTGAAGATAAACTATGTTTCAAAATGTAATTGTCATTTTTTTCGGGTTTTCTCCTCTTTTAAACCGTTCAATTAAGTGTAAATATCATTAATTATAGGTATTTTGAGCAAATTGGCTATTTCTGGCAATTTATTTAAGTGTGTATCAAACTGGTAGCCCTTCGCATTAATCAGTACCCAAGAAGTAGCTCTTGGTTTCAAAAAGGTTGGTGACCCCTGCCTTAGACCAATGGTTCTTAACCTTGTTGGAGGTACCGAACCCCACTAGTTTCATATGCGCATTCACCGAACCCTTCTTTAGTGAAAAATTTAAAAAAAAAAGTTTTCAAATTCAAGACAAAGTTATATGTTTTTTTACTGGTGCACAAAATGAACCGTACATGAACATCACCTTGTTCAAGGAACAAAACCAACACAGTGCATAAACTCACAACAAATTAGAGGGAACATTGTTTGGTGGTATCCATAATACGCCGATAGGGAGAAGTTTGTATTTACACGATGAGTCGGGTGTGTTTTGACCTCCGCGGTGGAGGCTCCGCCGAACCCCTAAAGCCGACTCACCGAACCCCAAGGGTTCGATCGAACCCAGGTTAAGAACCACTGCCTTAGACGTATCCTCGCTCACCCATGCGGACTGGACACTGGCCGAGTTAGTGGGCAGCCGAGAGTGGAGTCGGCTCTTTTGGTTGCTTTGTTGGGTCTGCTCCTGTCTCTGGCCATGCTCCCTCCACCCCAGCAGACGATGGCGTGGAACACCGCAGAGACCACCACAGTGTATGTGTTTCTTCTACTTTTTATTCATAGCTGTAGTAAAAGTGGCTGGTTGCATCAGCTCTGCTCTTTTAATGTTGTTAATGTCCTTTGTGTTCTTTGATGTTTCCCTCTTAAACACATATAAGAGGGATGTGTGCTATGGCTATGAGTTTTTTTTCCCTTGGCCTCAGTCTGGACCCCCTCTCCAGGGGCCCAGGCTTAGACCGATTTTTTTTTCTCACCCCCCCCCCCATTGTTGACCTGTATCTCACCTTTTTTGTAAGGGGCGCCGGAAGTTGGCAGACCCGTCAGCGATCCTGTTGTGTCTCCCTGTAATGTTTGTCTGATCTTGAATGGGATTGTGCTGAAAAATCTTAATTTCTCCTCGGGGATTAATAAAGTATTTCTGATTCTGATCTGATTCTGATACTGAGACAGAACAGGATCACTGACAGGTCTGCCAACTTCCGGTGCCCCTTACAAAAAAGGTGAGAACTAGGTAAACGGAGGTAAAACATGGATCCTGTTCTGTCTCTCTGTAATGTTTGTCTGCTCTTGAATGGGATTGTGCTGAAAAAACTTAATTTCCCCTCGGGGATTAATAAAGTATTTCTGATTCTGATTCTGAGACAGAACAGGATCACTGACGGGTCTGCCAACTTCCGGCGCCCCTTACAAAAAAGGTGAGAACTAGGTAAACGGAGGTGTCTTAAACGGAAGTGAAACTGGAACAACAATATGTAACATGGAAATCAGAAATACACTACCGTTCAAAAGTTTGGGGTCACATTGAAATGTCCTTATTTTTTAAGGAAAAGCACTGTACTTTTCAATGAAGATAACTTTAAACTAGTCTTAACTTTAAAGAAATACACTCTATACATTGCTAATGTGGTAAATGACTATTCTAGTTGCAAATGTCTGGTTTTTGGTGCAATATCTACATAGGTGTGATCTGGCCGGCACGCAAAGGCAGTGTCTTTAAGGCACGCCCCCAATATTGTTGTCTGAGTGGAAATCGGGAGAAATTTGGGAGAATGGTTGCCCCGGGAGATCTTCAGGAGGGGCACTGAAATTCGGGAGTCTCCCGGGAAAATCGGGAGTGTTGGCAAGTATGACTGGGAGACGCAATTGATCTATACTTCTCCCTACGTCCGTGTACCACTCCGTACAGCGGCGTTTTAAAAAGTCATAAATTTTACTTTTTGAAACCGATACATATAATTTCCGATATTACATTTTAAAGCATTTATCGGCCGATATTATCGACAATCCGATATTATCGGACATCTCTATAAATAAACTTTGATTGACTGATTGAATAGACATCAACATTGTCTCAATTTACACATTTTCTAAATCAGTTTTAAGCGACATGTCCGTATCATTTAACGTTGTATCAATGTCTCCTGCCTGCTGGGTTGTAGCTCGGAAAAAGGCGAAAGAGCAGTAAAAATTTCCCATAAGTATCCTGAATAAACTAACGCAGTATAGAACGAACTAGCAATCTCACACAAAAAAATATGCATTATTTATGTATGCATTTTCCATTAAAAAAAATTGTTGTGTTACAAATTGAAAAAGTGAACAAACAAATGTGTTAGACACTGCTATGAAAGGATTAAATACACTCTGCTTCTTCCTACTTTATTTATTTATTTTTTATGTTGTTATGAGAAACTGAAAATATATTGGAACTGTATGTATGTTTGCAATAACTTAACAGTTTGGGGCGGTATAGCTCGGTTGGTAGAGTGGCCGTGCCAGCAACTTGAGGGTTCCAGGTTCGATCCCCGCTTCGGCCATCCTAGTCTCTTCCGTTGTGTCCTTGGGCAAGACACTTTACCCACCTGCTCCCAGTGCCACCCACACTGGTTTAAATGTAACTTAGATATTGGGTTTTCACTATGTAAAGCGCTTTGAGTCACTAGAGAAAAGCGCTATATAAATATAATTCACTTCACTTAACAGAAAGTAATTTGTTTAATTGTTGTTCTTTAATAAAATACGAAAAGTCTGAACATGTACACAGCAGGACTATGCTAAGTAGCTAACATTCAGGACCACAGGTCGACATAATTACAATATTCACCGTTGCTGGTATTTAATACCTGAGAGATGCAACGATTCCTTCTGCTTATCGTTGTCCTCAAAATTGCAGGAAGACCTTTCATCATCCGAGTAAGAGCGGTTTGCATCTCCCTGGAGGAGGAAAGAAGTGATGAGAGCGATAGGAATGGAGAAAGAGTTTTGAAAATGGGTACAAAAAATAATGTTTAGTCAAGGGCTATTGCCATAATTGCCCTCAGCTTATTTAATTTGCTGCCGGTCAGTCCTGCAAATTGCGTACTTTCCAAAGCAGGGAGCCTGATCTCTGAAGATTTCAGCGAGATTTCATTAGCTTTAATAGCTAAATAATCTATATTTTCTGGTTACTCTATATGCCTGACTCAGACTACCAAAGTGCTTGAAATATTCTACTGAAATAGCGTCTTTTAGCATCAAATGTTCTTGGAATGTCCACCACGTTAGTGGACATGTTTGCGAGCATGTGTTCAGGGGGTAGGAATAGGGACCCCCGATCCGTGAGAGGCCCCGTTTTGCATGAAGAAGTGCACATACAGTAATTAATGAGAAAAAAAATCCTAGCCACTTCCTGCTCTGTCACTGATTAGAACTGGAGTGTCAAACTCATTTTAGACCGGGGGCCACATGGAGAAAAATCTACTCCCAAGTGGGCCGGACTAGTAAAATCACGGCACGATAACTTAAAAATAAAGACAACTCCAGATTGTTTTTCTTTGTTTAAAACTAGAACAAGCACATTCTGAAATTGTACAAATCATAATGTTGTTGTTTTTTTTTTTTTACACTTACATGTTGCGGTTAATATTATTCTATCTGTATCTGTCGTTATTTATACTTTCTGAATAAATTATGCGATAATGTTCATCAGTCAACTCATTGGTGTTAATTTTCAATCTATCAAGAAAAAAATATATACAAATCTAATTACAGGATGTTATTCATGTAGTTTGCTCATTTTCCTTGACTGGTGCACTAACATGTGGTTTATTTTTTGTACATATGTAGCATCATCTACAAAGCTACAAAGAATTGTTATTGCAGCATCTAGTGGACACATTTAGAACAACAGCTTCTTTCATTCAAAAATGTTGGCACATTTTTATACCTGTATGTTTGACACCCCTGGATTAGAAGACAACAGTTATAATGGGATCAACTCCATATGTGTCAGAAACACATGCAAATTTATGTTAAATGTGTTATTTTGCACTAAAATGGTCTTACCCATGAACTTACTGTAGTCCTAAAACATGCAACAAATTAAATTAAAGTTTGATAAATAAATACAAAAATTGCTTCACATAAATAAAAAAAGTGTGAAAAAAATTCTATAATCAAAATACAATTTTGCTTAGGGGCCACAAATTAGCCAGGGATGGCCCTAAAAGCGTTTATTGCTTCAAAAATATCCAATTCTAATTAATAATACTTCACATAGAATAATATTAGTGCCTGACTGACAGGACCCGCCAAAAATGGGCACAACAGCAACAACACCTGCCCAGGGTATTTTTCTCATGGGGCCTAGAATTAGTGCTGGCACCCCTGACTGTAACCCCACAATCAGCACAGTTGACTCTTTCATTCATTTAATCGGCACAATTAAACTACGGTATGAAATACTAAACAGGAATCACTGGTTATTGTTTTACTGCTTGTCCTTCGATACACTTCACTTGCACATCAGTTGGAATAACTAGTTGGAAAAGTGACACAAAAAAAATGTTCTATTGACAACAATTGAAAATTCATCTTGAACAGAGGTGTCCAAACTTTTTGACTTGGGGGCCGCATTGGGCTAAAAAAGGGCCGAAAGTCAACTGCATGTAAAGTAACTATATATATATATATATATATATATATATATATATATATATATATATATATATATATATATATATATATATATATATATATATATATATATATATATATATATATATATATATATAATATATGTAGCCTATACATATATATGTGTACATGTTATATTAATATAATGGATACATAATTAAATATTAATATAATTAGATATTAAGAGTGTGTGAAAGTTCGACTCCTACCTTGTTTATTTCCGTGAGGAACTCCTTAACATTTTGCAATCAATCAGAAATATTAAATAGTTAAAATGTGCCAACCATGTGTGTAGTGTTTTGTATTTTTTCCCAATCATGACCGATTTAAATAGGTGCAATTTTGAATTTTTTATGGTGAATGGATGTTATTTTTTATAATATCCACAACGTTCAGTGACCGTGTCTGTGGACATTTTGTGTTGGTTGGATTCTTTTTTATTTTTTGCACCATGACTAGGGAAGGTTGTTTGCATTAGGTTGTATAAGTACCGGTAAATGCTGCACATGGTTGTACTCAGAGCATAATTAAAGGAAATCAACCTGAATAACTCGTAATGTCCATTAAATGGCGACAACAAGCAGCATTAATATTGGCAATCTTTTAAAGTGCATGCAATCTCCCTGTGGGCAAGATTCCTTATGACGTCTCGCGGCCCAATTTGAAGACGTCGGCGGGCCGCAGTTTACCCGCGGGCTGTAGTTTGATCAGACCTAATCCAGAGTATATAGCAATTCGCTATATTAGGATTCAATTTGTTAGATTTTCGTATCTAAACTATATTCTAAAAATTAATATTTTCAGCAGTTTGAAGGAAGGCAAAATGTTTGATTATTAGGACTTTATCTGACAGTATAAAAACCATTCATGGTGCCATTAATTGACCCATCTTAATAATAAGTAAAATTACTCACACTGTGGATTTACATAAACAAACCAGCCTTTAAAATCCCCAAAATGTGATTGTTATTTGGTATGTATAATTCTGACAATTGTAGTTTCTAAAACATGAACTGTTTAGATTGAAAAAAAAGTTAATATAAGATGAATCACACCTTTACATTTTGATTATTCACGATTAATCACAGTACATTTTTTGCGCACATAGATAGATTAACTTTAAATAAAAAAATAAATACAAAAATAGTTCTGCTAGGAAAGAGAACATATTAGTGTATTTGTGTCTTACCTCCGCTTGGAACCCCTCCACCAAGATGGCGACTAACAAATTGAAAAGCACATAGTTCCCAAACGTCATCAGGGCGACAAAGTAGAGGGCGGCGCAGGGCGAGGTGGAAGCCATGCCGTTGTACAACACCATGTTCCAGTCCTCCTGAGTCAGAATCTACACGCCAACACATGCAGTGAACGACACACTTTACAACAAGAATATTTGCATTTTGCGGGTCTACCTGAAAGACGGTGACGATGGCCCAGAGCAGAGAGTCAAAGTTCTTCCTGTCGGGCACAGTGTCTCCTGCTTCCGTCTTCAGACTGAATTTACAGCCAAAGATGTGCATCCCCAGGATACTGCGACAAAAGTGAACATTTTAGGACTTTACATAGCCTCACATATCATGTCATTCTTTGGATTGCTGACATTTTCTGCAGGTTTATTGCTCATTAAGAGCGACTCATATTATAACAACCGCAGTCTCTAATTCATGGTGTGCTCCTCACGGGAACCACTGCAGTAAAATATGTGAAAATGAGGCAGTCGAATTTAAGTTAGAGGTGCCCTTATCATTGTAAAAAGTTTTTTCTAAATAACAGAAATATAACTAAATTACCGCGTTGACCCAAATAAAAGACGGTGTAAATGACGGTCACGGAAAGACGGTGGTATTATAATTGGGGTCTAAAGCTACCGGATTTAATGCATACTTTTTGCTGTAATTTTAACATTGGGTTGGTCTCGTGGCTGAGTGCTTCGCGGACGCCCGCAATGACAACGGTGCTCTTTATAAGTATAATTTAGAAGCATTTGGGG
>NC_084755.1:23696399-23706399 GCF_033978785.1 Entelurus aequoreus | reverse complement strand
TTTTCTGTCTACACACTGTGTCTGCTTGTAAGTACTCCGTGATTGTGCGCTGCCGAACATGCTCGTCTGCTTGTAAACCAGCAATGTCATGACGACGGAGGGGAGGGGGGTGGGTGACTGGTACCTTTTAGAGGTGGTATAGTACCGAATATGATTCATTAGTATCGCGGTACTATACTAGTACCGGTATACAATTACAACCCTAATATACAATATATATATATATATATATATATATATATATATATATATATATATATATATATATATATATATATATATATATATATATATATATATATATATATCCATCCATCCATCCTTTTTTATACCGCTTATTCCCTTTGGGGTCGCGGGGGGTGCTGGAGCCTATCTCAGCTACAATCGGGCGGAAGGCGGGGTACACCCTGGACAAGTCGCCACCTCATCGCAGTATATATATATATATATATATTTATATATATATATATATATATATATATATATATATATATATATATATATGTGTCTATAGTTTTGTTTTAGTTTTTTAAAGACAAAGCTTTGTGTCGTTATTATTGTCTGATTTCAGCATTTTGGCTTTATCTCTTTGTGTTTATTGCTGTTGTTATTTTTTGTTTTGTTTCCTGTAATGTGCCCAGGGCCAATGACAAACGAGTCCTGGGCCACAGATGGCCTCTGTGCACCCCTGCTGTAGAAGCTAATTGTTTACGGCCACTATAGTCTTAGTAATGTAGTATATTTGTTCATCCTGTGGTTACATATGGGACGCGAGTCACATGGTTGTCTTACGTCAGCGCCGGAAAATCAGCTGTTTATTTCCTAAGAGCCCTTTAGCTGCCGCCTTGTTTCATCAAATATTACTGCCTTACTGCCAATGTTTACTTTTGTATGCAGAATAAAACAACACAAAATGTGTACTTTGGAGCAATGTTCACGGATTCTAGTATTTGGCTTGTTCGCTTCCCTTCTCGAGCGATGATGGTCGTTGTTTGAAGGTGGATGATGGAAAATGTTTGACGCATTGCAACAGTGAGCCTTATGTATTGTTGCAGCTCGATGATTTTTGAGCATGTCAAGAAATGCGTGTCGAGAGCCGCGGGATGTTCAGGTGTATATCCTAGACTAAAACCCTACTGTGCAATATTACCCTTCGAGTGCAATACGTCCGACACTAGTTGCTATTTATTACTCCGGTACTCTTGTCCTGTTCTGTATATTGTACAGTATTTTGTATTTCTACAGTGTTTTGTATATTGTACAACAGGGGTGTCCAAAGTGCGGCCCGGGGGCCATTTGCGGCCCGCAGGTCATTTTTTTAACGGCCCCACGGCACATTTTAAAAATACGATTGAAAATTTTTTAAAACGTAAAAAGTGGTATAAAAGAGCAAACAAAGAATATGTTGCAATGTTTACTGTAATAACACAAAGCTGCCATGCAGGCTGTTACTTTCTTTAAAAAATAATAATGAATCAAAGTCAATGTCATTATGAATCATTGACCTTTTCCAAAGGCTCCAATTACGTCACGTTAAATATTCCACTTTGAGATATTTTTTGGGGAAAATGTAGCATATTTTGTGTTTGCCATGTAAAAAACTGAGCTGTTTTTTTTTAAAAAAGAAAGGCCTAAAATGAACAAACATAAAACATAAACAACAATAAAACTTATAATTGACGGATAGATCTGAAGTTGATCTCGAGATTATTGTGTTGAAAGTAGACAGTAAAAAAAAATTATAATTTATTTTTTAACCCTTTAATGAATAGGACCCTTTTGGATTCCCAATAATTTTAGTGTAATTTGTTTTTAAGTGTCATTTCTCAAAAAAATATAATGAATTACAATCAATAGTGTTATGAGTTATTGACCTTTTTAAAGCTCAAATTATTATATAATCTCAAATATTCCACTTAAAAAAATTATTGGGTGAAAATATTGCATATTTTGTGTTTTTTCCATAAAAAAACAGGGTTTTCTTTGACAAAAAGAGCATCCAACTTAAATCTTTAAAAACATTATATTGACAGATAGACCTAATGTTGATCTAGAGATTTAAAACTTGAATAATAATAAAAATAATAATACTGAATAATGACACATTTTTAATATTTTTTTGACCAAAACCCTTTGGGGTCCCCGGGATCAAGCCTGAGTGGAGGCCTGAATGTATATTTGTTATACATATATTGTATTGGTTTTTAAAATAAAAAATACCAAAATGGCCCCCGCTTGCTTTGATTTGTCAGTGTGCGGCCCTCAGTGGAAAAAGTTTAGACACCCCTGTTGTACAGGATTGCTTATTATTTGTATTGGATAGTAATCTGTTTATTTCAATTGTCAGTTTTTTCTTTATTAACTGTTGTGTAATTTATTTGTACCCCATATTTGTTCCCACTACCGCACCTTAAATTGGAGTCCTTAATCTCGTTATATGCAAATATAATGACAATAAAGTCCATTCTATTCTATTCTATTCTAAAATGCTTGCCTGATTGCGGGTCTGTTGGTCACTCCCCGGGTGCGGTTGTTTTGTACTGATATCATACTAATACCTATTTTTACCTAATATTTTTGCGATCGACCGGTAGGATCTCAAATATCGACTGGTAGATAGCGACGGACGGGTTGGCGACCCATGCTGTGAAAGATACCTGAAGATGAAGATGAAGAGCATGAGCAGCATGCAGAAGGTCGCCACGTTGTCCATCGTCTTCATCAGGACCACCAGCTGACGCCTGAGGGCTGGCATGAACCTCACCAGCTTGATGACCCGCAGCAGCCTGAAGGTCCTCAGCACCGATAAGCCGCCGTCCGCCTGACCGATGATCTCACACACACTGGCACCATCCAGGAGTCGTAGAACGGTAGAAGACATTAGAAGATTGGAGACAAACAGTAAACATGTACAAGATGAGGTTGTAGTTTTGTTATTTTCCAGAGATAGGTCCCACCTGATGATGACGATGATGCCGTCAAAGATGTTATAAGGGTTCCTCAGGTACTCAAAGAAGCCAAAAGCTGTCAGCTTGAGGATCATTTCCAAGGTGAACATGCTGGTAAAAACAATGTTGCAGATCTCCAGGACGTTGGTCAGCTCCTCGGGCTGGACAGAGGAAACAGAATTGATTAGATTGACCTGATTCGGTTGGATGGCTTTACAATTATGATGCTCAGTATAATCAGACATTGTTACAGAAAAAAAAAGTTATTTGCTAATATAAAGTCCAGATTTCACTCCATGGACAAAAGGGAGCACTGTATTGACACGGTTATAAAACTGAATATTTTATTTGTGACCCCATATGGCTCTTTAAAGGCCTACTGAAACCCACTACTACCGACCACGCAGTCTGATAGTTTATATATCAATGATGAAATCTTAACATTGCAACACATGCCAATACGGCCGGGTTAGATTAGTAAAGTGCAATTTTAAATTTCCCGCGAAATATCCTGCTGAAAACGTCTCGGTATGATGGCGTTTGCGCGTGACGTCACGGATTGTAGAGGACATTTTGGGACACCATTGTGGCCAGCTATTAAGTCGTCTGTTTTCATTGCAAAATTCCACAGTATTCTGGACATCTGTGTTGGTGAATCTTTTGCAATTTGTTTAATGAACAATGGAGACAGCAAAGAAGAAAGCTGTAGGTGGGAAGCGGTTTATTAGCGGCCGGCTGCAGCAACACAAACACGTAGCAGCTACGTCGTAGCCGGTGTTTCATTGTTTACATTCCCGAACGATGACAGTCAAGCTTTACCATTGGCCTGTGGAGAACTGGGACAACAGAGACTCTTACCAGGAGGACTTTGAGTTGGATACGCGGTACCGTGAGTACGCAGCTGCGGCTTCCAAACATTTGATCGCTTGCCCGTACGTGCGTGCCGCTATGTGCATGTCACGTACGTAACTTTGGGGAAATATATGTGCTGTATGAACTTTGCGGAGGTGAACTGTACTTTGGGCTGTGGGATTGAGTGTGTTGTGCGGGTGTTTGATTTGTATTGGCGGGTTATATCGACAGGAGGGGGGAGGTGTTTGTTATGTGGGATTCATTTGTGGCATATTAAATATAAGCCTGGTTGTGTTGTGGCTAATAGAGTATATATATGTCTTGTGTTTATTTACTGTTTTAGTCATTCCCAGCTGAAAATCAGGTCCCACCCGCCTCTCACAGCATCTTCCCTATCTGAATCGCTTCCACTGCCCTCTAATCCTTCACTCTCACTTTTCTCATCCACAAATCTTTCCTCCTCGCTTAAATTAATGGGGAAATCAATGCTTTCTCGGTCCGAATCGCTCTCGCTGCTTGTGGCCATGATTGTAAACAATGTGCAGATGTGAGGAGCTCCACAACCTGTGACGTCACGCTACTTCCGGTACAGGCAAGGCTTTTTTATCAGCGACCAAAAGTTGCGAACTTTATCGTCGATGTTCTCTACTAAATCCTTTCAGCAAAAATATGGCAATATCGCGAAATGATCAAGTATGACACATAGAATGGACCTGCTATCCCCGTTTAAATAAGAACATCTAATTTCAGTAGGCCTTTAACATAAATAGGGTTTGATTTTATTTGTTGCTCATCAAATTGAAGGCTCCAAATCTCATGAGTTATTAAAAAAAATATATAAAGTGCACATCAATATTTTCTTCAACGTGGTTAGAGTCTTTCTGATCACCTGTCCCCGTTTGGTTGGAGGCCATAAAAGAGTGTTTACAGTGTGTTTGCAGCCAGCCCTGCAAGCTGCCAAGAAATACACTATGAGGATTTTTATATTGCAATCTACCAGTAATTATTTTGGCAAAATTGAAAACATGACTTAAGAATTTTTTAGTTTTTTTAACTATTTGGATTTAATTAACCATGTATGGATCTTTTTCTAAAGTTGTCAGAGAATATAACATTTGAATAAAAAAGTTGTGAAAATTATTTCAAGGAAACCTTAAATGAGGCTATTTTATAATGTTGGGTGGCAAACATGTTTTTGAATTATTTTAAATGACAATAAATACTAATACTGCCATGATAAAAAGGAATACAATTGCAGAATTACAACAAAAAAGTTTTCTCAAGTTTAAAGTCATCATTAACAAGGAAAAAGTTGCAGTTTTATTTGACAAATATTTATTCTGGTACAAGACCCAAAACCAGTGAAGTTGGCATGTTGTGTAATTCGTAAATAAAAACAGAATACAATGATTTGCAAATCATTTTCAACTTATATTCAATTGAATAGACTGCAAAGACAAGATATTCAATGTTTGAACTGAGAAACTTATTATTTTTTTTTGCAAATAATCATTAACTTAGAATTTAATGGCGGCAACACATTGCAAAAAAGTTGGCACAGGGGCATTTTTAACCACTGTGTTACATGGACTTTCCTTTTAACAACACTCAGTAAACGTTTGGGAACTGAGGAGACCAATTTTTGAAGCTTTTCAGGTGGAATTCTTTCCCATTCTTGCTTGATGTACAGCTTAAGTTGTTCAACAGTCCGGGATCTCCATTGTCGTATTTTAGGCTTCATAATGCGCCACACATTTTCAATGGGAGACAGGTCTGGACTACAGGCAGGCCAGTCTAGTACCCGCACTCTTTTACTATGAAGCCACACTGTTGTAACTTGCTGAAATAAGCAGGGGCGTCCATGATAAGGTTGCTTGGATGGCAACATATGTTGCTCCAAAACCTGTATGTACCTTTCAGCATTAATGGTGCCTTCACAGATGTGTAAGTTACCCATGTCTTGGGCACTAATACACCCCCATACCAATGTTCCCTCTAAGGTGTGCGTCTGCGCAATTGCGCACTGCTCACGCGTCCTCTGCGCACAGCAAATTAATGCCGCGCAGAAAATCTAAAAATCCCATCTGAACTTTAAACAAAATAAACACATTACAATTTATTCTGTATGATTTTGCAATGCAACTTTGTGAGTGACAGGTGACAACAAGAGTGGCCCCAATGAATAAAACAATCTTTGTCAACACAGTTCAATTATCGTCTGTCGAGACACTTTACGGACAGGAATTCCATCCATCACTTTATTGAGCAAAACTGTTTGTAACCACACCAAAAACATGAGTAAAAAAAACTTTCATCTATAAAAACTGGTAATTTTCTGCCATACAAACCAGGCTTAAACCAACGTTGTCATCCGTCGTTTCAAAAGAAGCCGCTCGCTCTGTCTCACCTGCACCAACACACGCACTCATGGCACTTAGCCAGTGCTGCGTTTATGGCCACACAAAAAGTTGGACAACCCCAACGCCACACAATGTGTAAATGCCAGATTGTAACACTCTGACTGCTCAATCAGATGTGTGCTTATTTTACTGCTATTTATTAAGGATGTTAATCTAATGATATTATTCATGAAATATTGTCACTAGATTTCATAAATGCTAATAAAAAGATGTATTTTACAGACAGAAAGTTACAGGAACTAAATGTAATCTCTGAAAGGGGTAACATTTCTTTTAAAGGCAGGACCCGCAGCCAGACATACAATACTAGCACATAGGTCATGAAAAACATGTTTTTTTGTTATTTTCATTGTAAGAGGGCAAAATCCCTTCCATCCATCCATCCATTTTCTACCGCTTGTCCCGTTCGGGGTCGCGGGGGTGCTGGAGCCTTTCTCAGCTGCATTCGTGCGGAAGGTGGGGTACACTCTGGACAAGTCACCACCTCATCACAGGGCCAACACAGATAGACAGACAACATTCACACTCACATTCACACACTAGGGACCATTTAGTGTTGCCAATCACATGTGCTCCACTGAATGCTCAGGGAGTTTGTGCGTTTGCTCACACACATGAAAAATTAGAGGGAACATTGCCCCATACCATCACAGATGCTGGCTTTTGGACTTTGCGCCTATAACAATCCTGATGGTTCTTTTCCTCTTTGGTCCGGAGGACAGGACGTCCACAGTTTCCAAAAACAATTTGAAACGTGGACTCGTCAGACCACAGAACACTTTTACACTTTGTATCAGTCCATCTTAGATGAGCTCGGGCCCAGCGGAGCCGGCGGTGTTTCTGGGTGTTGTTGATAAATGGCTTTCGCTTTGCATAGTAGAGTTTTAACTTGCACTTACAGATGTAGCGACAGACTGTAGTTACTGACAGTGGTTTTCTGAAGTGTTCCTGAGCCCATGTGGTGATATCCTTTACACACCGATGTCGCTTTTTGATACAGTACCGCCTGAAGGACCAAAGGTCCGTAATATCATCGCTTACGTGCAGTGATTTCTCCAGATCCTCTGAACCTTTTGATGATATTACGGACCGTAGATGGTGAAATCCTTAAATTCCTTGCAATAGCTCGCTGAGAAATGTTGTTCTCAAACCGTTGGACAATTTGCTCACGCATTTGTTCACAAAGTGGTGGCCCTCGCCCCATCCTTGTTTGTGAATGACTGAGCATTTAATTGAAGCTGCTTTTAAACCCAATCATAGCACCCACCTGTGTCCAATTAGCCTGTTCACTTGCGGGATGGTCCAGAGAAATGTTTGATGAGCATTCCTCAGCTTTCTCAGTCTTTTTGGCCACTTGTGCCAGCTTTTTTGAAACATGTTGCAGGCATCAAATTCCAAATGATCTAATGAATGCAAAAAATGACAAAGTTTTCCAGTTCGAACATTAAGTATCTTGTCTTTGAAGTCTATTCAATTGAATATAGGTTGAAAGGGATTTGCAAATCATTGTATTTTGTTTTTATTTACGATTTACACAACGTGCCAACTTCACTGGTTTTGTGATATTGTGACTAACGCCATGGTCTCCGATACCACAGACGGCTCCCAGCCAGCAGACAAAACCACCAATGAGCTCTGCCAAAGTCTGCGGACCATGTCAGAGAAAAAGTAGACTCACACACCTCCACTCCCCCCCCCCCCAAGCTTTAATCCGCTTTTTCTCCCCAATCTATCTTCATCCCCTCTAGCTCCCTAACTTCCTCTCCCTTCCTTCCCTTTTTTCCCTGCCAGTCTCATTATCAAGCGGACCCATCTCTTCTAAATCAATACCCTGCTGTCGATCAGGGAGGGCACGACAGGACAGGTCGGCAGGAAAGGAGAGGAGAGGGGAGGGGAGAAAAAAGTGGCGGAAGGAAATCAGCTTAAATCCACTCAACGTGGATGTGGCTGTAATGTTGTTAAGATAAAAGGTCCACTGGGACTGTGAGCACGATAGAAACTCAGCCATTCATCTGGCCACTGTTTGATAATACATCCGGAATGTTCCTATCTCCATAAACACTCTCTCTATGCAAAGAGTCCTTTGTTAAATTGGTTTGTTGCTATTTTCCATACAGAAGGATAACAATGCATTTGCAATTTTCTAATTAAAAGTGAACTATTATTATTATTTTTTGTCTTTTCCGACTTTTAAACGTTGCAACACTGTTAGATACTCGCGGTAAACAATGCCAGAGCATCAAATCCTAAGGTGCATGTATTTGGGTGTGAACCTGCGGTGTCTGCATGAGGTGTTTTGCAGTCTGGCTACGTTGTGATGTCACAAGAAGGTGGACGTACTTATTTGGACCATAAGTAAAGGTATCGGCCGGAGGGGGCGGAGCTTGTTGGTATGAGGCCAGCTGAGTTTGAGGAATGGTGTAGTTTTATTTGGGGGCCTGCTGCTATAAGCATACTTGCCAACCCTCCCAATTTTCCCGGGAGACTCCCGAATTTCAGTGCCCCTCCCAAAAGTCTCCCGGGGCAACCATTCTCCCGAATTTATCCCGAATTTCTCCCGATTTCCACCCGGACAACAATATTGGGGGCGTGCCTTAAAAACACTGCCTTTAGCGTCCTCTGCAACCTGTCGTCACATCCGCTTTTCCTCCATACAAACAGCGTGCCGGCCCAATCACATAATATATGCGGCATTTAAACACACGTAAGTGAATGCAACAGCCATACATGTCACACTGAGGGTAGCCATATAAACAACTTTAACACTGTTACAAATATGCGCCACACTGTGAACCCACACCAAACAAGAATGAAAAACACATTTCGGGAGAACATCCGCACCGTAACACAACATAAACACAACAGAACAAATACCCAGAACCCCTTACAACGGGACGCTACAATATACACCTCCGCTATCTTGCGAGCTAATATGTCAATCTTTTTACAGCCCAAATAAACATGGATTCATTTCTAAAATAATGCCAATGACAAGCATTATAGGTAGAATTCCACACGGTGCCCAAAGGTTGGCAGTGACATTGACATGTTCCCCAGTAGAAACAGTGAAAATGAGATTTATTACTATTGACAGAGCTGTCTGCAGGATGCGACGGCACAGCTTAACGGCTAATACATCATCATTTCCTTCCTTACTTAGCCAGCTTTTCCTTCTCTTCCTCATTATCTGTCAATCCAGGAGCCGTGTTTCTTATTGTAGCCTTTCCCCTTCTCTTCCATCATGAGTCATCTTTTATTTCCTCTTTAGTGAATACCAATGAATGAGCGGGGCAATGGAGCATCAAAGTCAAATCTGTCAACCTGTCTTGCACGGAGATTTTTACATATAGTCAACACCTGCACATCTAATGTGATCCTTTCCAAAATATGCCTCAAATATCTTGCCTTTACAAAGATTTAAAAAAAAAAACATGCTGTTCCTGGCTGAAAAGGATCAGTCTCGGTCCACTGGAACTTTGGACTGGTCCGAGTCACTTCCTTGTGGTTTAGATAATATTTATGTGCATGCATTTCAATAATTATAATAATGATGATGGTTAGATTTATATAGCACTTTTCTAGACACTCAAAGCGCTTCACAGACAACTGAAAACCCATCGTTCATTCACTCCACATTCACACATTGATTTTGGTAAGCTACATTTGTTACCACAGCTGCCCTGGGGTAGACTGACGGAAGCGTGGCTGACAATTTGACCACCGCCAAACATTCATTCATATTCATACACCAGTGTGAGGAGCACTCGGAGTAAGGTGGGT